>NC_084688.1:3305000-3425216 GCF_028389875.1 Rhea pennata
GCAGAGCTGGCAGAGAGAAAAGGGGGTCCGTGCTCACTCAGGGGAGTCCGGGCTGCCTTGGAGTGCCCCAGGCCTACACCACTCAGAGCCGCGACTTAGTGTCTCCAGCATCCCCCCTCCAGCATCCACCCTCCAGCATCCCCTTCTCCAGCATCCCCCCCTTCAACATCCCCTTCTCCAGCATCCCCTTCTCCAGCACCCCTTTCTCCAGCATCCCCTTCTCCAGCATCCCCCCCTCCAGCATCCCCCCTCCAGCATCCACCCTCCAGCATCCCCTTCTCCAGCATCCCCCCCTTCAACATCCCCTTCTCCAGCATCCCCTTCTCCAGCACCCCTTTCTCCAGCATCCCCTTCTCCAGCATCCCCCCCTCCAGCATCCCCCCCTCCAGCATCCCCCCTCCAGCATCTCCCCTCCAGCATCCCCCCTCCAGCATCCCCTTCTCCAGAATCTCCCCTCCAGCATCCCCTTCTCCAGCATCTCCCCTCCAGCATCCCCTTCTCCAGCATCTCCTTCTCCAGCATCCCTCCCTCAAACATCCCTCCCTCCAGCATTCCCCATCCGTTCATCCCTATGCCCATCCCTCCGTCCGTCCGTCCCTGCACTCACCATCCCTCCGACTGTCCCTCCCCATCGGCTCCCAGCCCTCCATCCCTCTGCAGCACACTCCTCTCCTTCCATCGCTCCCTTTCGTCCCACATCCAGCAGCTCCGTCCCCCGTCCATCCCCCCTGAGCCGCGGCCGGGCCCTTCTCGCGCTCCTGGGAAGCCCCCGTCGCCCGGGGCAGCCGCCTTGCGGACACTTCCAGCTGGCAGCGCGTCCCGGCTCCCACGTCTCCCCGGCATCCCCGGAGAGCTGCCAGGGAGCTGGGTTGGGCGCTGGCCCGGTGCACAGCTCCCGGCACATTCCCGTGCCTGCTCCCACTCCTGCTCCCGCACCAGGCCGGTGGGAAGGGACTCGCAGCCCGGCCCTCGCGGCTGCTCCCGGGATGTGTGGTGAGGTCACATCCCGGCGCCCCACGGCCAAGCCGGCTCTGCGCTCTCCTCCGCTGCCGCTGGCTGTGTCGGCCATCCTGAGCCTGCTGGAGATGGGAACAATTCCCAGGGATGGGAGCAATATGCAGGGATGGGAGCAGCACCCAGGGATGGGAACAGCACCCAGGGATGGGAGCAATTCCCAAGGATGGGAGCAATATGCAGGGATGGGAACAGTACCCAGGGATGGGAACAGCACCCAGGGATGGGAGCAATTCCCAAGGATGGGAGCAATATGCAGGGATGGGAGCAGTACCCAGGGATGGGAGCAGCACCCAGGGATGGGAGCAATTCCCAAGGATGGGAGCAATATGCAGGGATGGGAACAGTACCCAGGGATGGGAACAGCACCCAGGGATGGGAGCAATTCCCAAGGATGGGAGCAATATGCAGGGATGGGAGCAGTACCCAGGGATGGGAACAGCACCCAGGGATGGGAGCATTTCCCAAGGATGGGAGCAATATGCAGGGATGGGAGCAGTACCCAGGGATGGAAGCAGCACCCAGGGATGGGAGCATTTCCCAAGGATGGGAGCAATATGCAGGGATGGGAGCAGTACCCAGGGATGCTCCGGCACCCAGGGATGGGAGCATTTCCCAAGGATGGGAGCAATATGCAGGGATGGGAGCAGCACCCAGGGATGGGAGCAGTTCCCAGGGAGGGGAGCAAAAGGTCCCCTGGGGTGCCCATGCCACACCGACCCCTCCTGCTTCCAGGGCTGAGCCCAGACCGGCCAAGTCGGGTGCAGAGGAGAGCAGCTCCCCGGGGTGGGGGGGGCAGCACCGGGAGTGGCAGGGCTGGGGGGTCCCCATCCCGCCACAGCCCCCTGCACCCCATAGCACCCGCTGGGACCCAGGGACGAGGATGCTCCGGCACAGGGGCAGCGCTGGAGGCCGGGCTCACGCCGAGGGCCCCCATCCGTCACCGCAGCCACTGCCAGCACGTGGGTGGCGCGAAGACATCCCGAAGGTGCCGGGGCAGCGGGGCCGGGCCCCAAATCTGCCCGCCGTCCCCCTCCCCTCCCCGAAGCGGCACCGCACTCCCCGGCAGCGCGCGGCAGGCGGCTGCCGATGCCGATGCCGGCGGCCCCGCGCCAAATTCCTCCGCCCACACAGGAAGCCGGCGGCGCGCTCCGCTCCCGGCACCGGGGCCCGGCCGGGCCGGAGGGACGCGGCGAGCGAGGAAAGGGCTGGAGGAGAGAAAACAGGTCAGGCAGGAGCGGGGCCAGCCGGCCCCGAGCCGCCAACGTCACCCTGGCACGCCGCGGCCGGCTCCTTCGAGGAAGCAGGGCGAGGATCCGGGCCCCGGCGCCGGCCCCTCCGGCTGCGCCTGGCGCCGGCTCTCTCGCTCGAGGAACCGCGCGCGGCCCCGGCGGCTGCTACAAGCCCCGGCTGGGGCTGCCGCTGGCCCCCGGCGCGCCCGTGGCCATGCCTGGCGGGCCCTGAGGAGGAAGAGGAGGAGGCTGACTTCAGCCGAGGGCTGCCGGTGCGGTGGATCCGATGCAGCGGTGGAGCCGATGCTGCAGCGGAGCCGATGCCGCGGTGGAGCTGATGCCGCGGTGGAGCTGATGCTGCGGTGGAGCCGATGCCGCGGCCTCATCTCGGCTCTCCATGGGCTGCAGGAGCTGGTAGCGGCGGAGGGCAACGAAAGTGGCATCGGGTCCCGGCTCTGGGGCGGGGGGGGAGCTCCCGGAGTGGCTGGTGCTCCCGTCTCTGTGCAGCGTTCCCACTCCCAGGAACTGCTCCCATCCCTGGGTACTGCTCCCATTCCTGCATATTGCTCCCATCCCTGGGAATTGCTCCCATCCCTGGGTACTGTTCCCATCCCTGGGTACTGCTCCCATCCCTGGGTACTGTTCCCATCCCTGGGTACTGCTCCCATCCCTGGGAATTGCTCCCATCCCTGGGCACTGCTCTCATCCTTCGGAATTGCTCCCATCCCTGGGCACTGCTCCCATCCCTGGGTACCACTCCCATCTCCAGACGATGCTCCCACCCCCAGGCACCGCTCCTGTCCCTGGGAATTGCTCCCGTATCTAGGAATTGTTCCCACCCATGGGCATTGCTCCAGTGCCCAGGCACCGCTCCCATCCTCGGTACCGCCGCCGCGCCGGGTTTGAGCCCCGCTCCCGGCCCTGCGGCAGCAACTCGGCGTTCCCGCGCCGCCCCGCCGCCCGCGGTGCGGATCCGGCAGGGATCGCGCTCCGGCTCCCTCCTCTCCTCCCCTCCTCCCGGCCGCGTTTCAAACACAAACACGCCGCAGTGGAAAATGTGACCCGCCGAGGAGCTGCAGATAACTCGGTGCTGGCCGGGGCCAACTGGAACAGCGCGAGTTTGGCTGCGGCGCCCAGGCAGAGCGAGCGGCGCCTGGGGGGGGGGGGGAGCCGGGGCACCCGGCGCGGGGGCCGGCGCGGGACTCCCTCGCGCCTCGCCGCCTCCCTGCCCAGCCCAGCCCGGCCCGGCCCGGCCGGCGGGAAGCCCTGGGCGCTCCCCGGCGCCGCCGCGGCCCCCCGGCCTGGCCGCAACCCTCCTCCCGAGCTGGCCGGAGCCCAGGTCACGGGGCCTGGGTGAGACGCCGCTGCCGCCGCTGCCGTCACGCCGTGTCCCCCCCCCACACAGCCCCACCACCAGTTCAAATCTGCCCGCGGCGCCCGGGGAGCTGCTCCGCGCTTCCCGCAGGGCTGCGCGGCCGCCGGCGCTGGGGGCCCCCGTGCAGCGGCTGCGGTGCGGTTACCTCGGGGTCCCTCGCGGGAAATCCCAGAGGCTGCGGTTCCCCAGGCGGCGCACGGGCATTTCGTTGGGGCATCCCCAAAGGAAGGGACACATGGGGCCGGCGCCTGCCCGTGCCACGGCCCAGGTGCACCCCACATCGCTCGTGGCCACGGGAAGTCAGAGAGCATCGCCGGAGGCCAGCAGGTTGTCACCAGCCCGATGCTGCTGCATGGGGACCGTGGCCTTACTGACAGGTCCCGACCAGGCAGCATGGGGAAGCCGGGAGCTGCATCCTGGCCAGGCAGGATGGAGACACCCAGGGCCACGTCTTGGCCAGGCAGGACAGTGGAGCCCAGTGGAGGAGTTGTGTCCAGGTGCATGATGGCGATGCCCAATGGAGGAGCCATGTCCTGGTGCAAGACAGAGGTGCCCAAAGGAGAAGCCATGTCCTGGCCCAGGATGGTGGTGCTCAACGGAGGAGCTGTGTCCTGGCCCAGGCTGACAATGTCTAACGGAGGAGCCATGTCCTAGCCCAGGATGGTGGTGTTCAACGGAGGAGCTGCGTCCTGGCCCAGGATGGTGGTGCTCAATGGAGGAGCCATGCCCTGGCCTGAGATGATGGTCCCCAGCGAAGAGCCACATCCCGGTGCAGGACAGTGGTGCCCGGCAGAGGAGCCGCGTCCCGGCCGGGCAGGACGGCGGTGCCCGGTGGAGGAGCCGCATCCCGGCCGGGCAGGACGGCGGTGCCCGGTGGAGGAGCCGCATCCCAGCCGGGCAGGACGGCGGTGCCCGGCGGAGGAGCCGCATCCCGGCCGGGCAGGACGGCGGTGCCCGGCGGAGGAGCCGCATCCCAGCCGGGCAGGACGGCTGTGCCCCACGGAGGAGCCGCATCCCGGCCGGGCAGGATGGCGGTGCCCCACGGAGGAGCCGCATCCCAGCCGGGCAGGATGGTGGTGCCCCACGGAGGAGCCGCATCCCGGCCGGGCAGGATGGCGGTGCCCCACGGAGGAGCCACGTCCCAGCCGGGCAGGATGGTGGTGCCCCACGGAGGAGCCGCATCCCGGCCGGGCAGGATGGCGGTGCCCCACGGAGGAGCCACGTCCCAGCCGGGCAGGATGGTGGTGCCCCACGGAGGAGCCGCATCCCGGCCGGGCAGGATGGTGGTGCCCCACGGAGGAGCCACGTCCCAGCCGGGCAGGATGGTGGTGCCCCACGGAGGAGCCGCATCCCGGCCGGGCAGGATGGTGGTGCCCGGCGCAGGAGGCCGGGACCCGGCGCAGGACCACGCCGGGGACACGGCAGCCCCGGAGGTGTGTGGGCTGGGAGCAGCAGTGCTCGGAGGAGCCCGTTTGTTTCTCATTAGCGGCTCTTGGCAGGAACTGTGGAAAAAATAGCTTCAAACAGCAGAGCTGGAAGGGAAGAGGCTAGGCCAGAGGGAGGGGGCAGAGGGGCCGCAGTGGGGAAGGGGGCCGCGGGGCCAGACGGGGCGCGGCGAGGGGGTCGGGGTGGCGCTGGCCCGGACGGGCGCAGGGGGAGGGACGGGGACACGGTCACCCGTGCCGGGTCCCTTCACCCTGGCGAACGGGGTCGGGCGCTGGTGTGAAAGCCTCTGAGCGCGCGTGCATGCGTGTGCATGCGTGTGCATGCGTGTGCATTGGCCCTGCACCAGCAGCCCCCAGCTCAGAGCCCCAAACGCTGCCCCTGCGGCTGCTTGGGAGAGAGGAGAGAAGGCAGGAGGGGGAAAAAGAGAGAAGGAAGGAGGAGGGAAGGAAGGAGAGAAACAGGGAGAGGGAAGGAGGGAGGGAAAGAGGGGGGAGAGGGAGACGCAGCCGCAGGATCCTGGGTGGGAGGACGAGGCCGGGGAGGAGGAGGAGGACGAGCAGGGCTCGGGGACGCCCCGTGGCCCTGGCCCTGCCGTGCCCGGCAGCTCCGTCTCGCCCCATCTGCGGCATTGGCAGCTCCGGAAACAAGAAGCAAACGAGGCGGCGGCAGAGCAGCTCGGCGGCACCTTCCGGAGAGCCAGGCAGCGGCTCGGCACCGCCGGCCACCGTGGGCACCGGCCGGGCTGGGCCGGTCGCTTCTCCCGGGGAAACTGAGGCACGCGGAGCGCTGCCGCCCGGCGCTTTGCACGGCACGAGGCTTCGCCCAGCAGCCGCGGTGCCCTGGCCCCGAGGTACCGGCAGCGCCGGGCTGCCCCCCCTCCACCCCTCCGCCGGAGCTTCTCCCGGCCCTGCCGAGAGGTGCCGGCACGGCCGCCGGGCTCCCTCCGGAGAGGCGGCTTGTGCAACGCCGCCGCGAGCGCCTCCGGCCGCCAGTTCGAGCCCGACCCGCCGTGAGACCACAGAGAGCCCCCAGAGCCGGGACGCCCGCCTCGGGCGCCATGGGGGGACACGGTGGCTGTGACGAAGGGTCACCTGGGGACAGCGCGGTGGCCCCACGGCCGCCCCGCCGGCGGGACGGGGCTGGGAACCGTGTGCACAGACGCAGGGATGCTCCAGCTCGCCCATCGCAGCGGGGTGCATGCACCCGTGTGTGTGTGTGTGTGTGTGTGTGCGCACGTGCACACGCGTGTGTGCCCGGGGCCAGCGTCACCCCCAGGCCGGGTTTGGCACAGGTACTCGCCGCGCCGGGACCCACCTGGCTTCGCGGCTATTTCTGCCTCCCGCCTGGATTTAATTCTAGCCTGGCGGCGGCCGGCGTGTAATTAGGAGCCCCAAAGCGGCCCTGCAGCCTCCCCAGGCACCTTGTAATCTTCGGCGGCGGACGAACACGCAGCGCTGCGGCCTCGGGAGGCACCGGCACCGCGGCCTCCGCCCGGGGGCTGCTGCGGCCCCGGGGCGGCGCGGGAGCCCTCGCACACGTGCTGCACGCACGCACTCACGCACACGGTGTGGCGGGCACACTCACACACGCTGCAGGCACACGCGTGCACTGCAAATACGTGCACACTGCACACATGCACTGCGTGCACACACACCCAGTCACTGCATTGCCGCATGTGCCCTGGGCATGTGTGAGCGCACACACACACACGCATGCCTGCATGCTGCTTGCACATACCTTATGCAGGCTGGACACACAAGCACCCTACACACACCTGGCACATTGCAGCACGTGCACAGGCAGGCGTGCACAAAACACACTCACACAGACACATACAGCTTGCAGGCTGCATGCACTCAGTGCGCGCACACACATACACACACATTGCATGCACTCAGCGCAGGCACACACAGAGCTTGCACACTGCATGCACACACACACACTTGCACGCTGCATGCACTCAGCATATATGCACACACACACAGAGCTTGCACGTTGCATGCACACACACACATACACACACACAGCTTGCACACTGCGTGCACTCAGCACACACACACACCCAGCTTGCATGCTGCATGCACTCAGTGTGCGCACACACCCAGCTTGCACACTGCATGCACACGCGCAGCATGAGCCCGGGGGGATGCAGCCATTTGGGGTCCCTGTGCCGGGGCCCCCGGCTGCTCTCCTGCTCCCCAGCTGCGGGCAGGTGGCTGATTTGGTGGGGGGGGGACGAAGGGGCCGTCCCCCACCCCCGGCCACGTCTGGATCCAGCCCCCGGGGAGCAGCCCCAGCCCCGCGGCTTCGGGGCACCCCGCGGTGCTGCACCTGGGGGCACAGGAGGACGGGCCAGGGCGAAGCCTTCGTTAAGTGCTTGACCCAATTAGCCAATTAGGCCGCGTGCACCGCACAGATGGGTGCACACGCGCGTAACACCCCCCCCACCGGCGACCCCGCCAGCGCATCCCTGCCCGTGGCAGCGCGGCCGCCCGGCGAGGGGACCCGGGGGGGGGGGCGAGACCCCCCACCCAGCAGCCTCGCGCCTTCCCCACAGCCGGCTCCCGCACGGGCTCTCCCCTTCCTCCTCCTCCTCCTCCTCCTCCTCTCCCAGCCCTTCTCCTTCCCTCAGGCTCCATCTCCCGGCGCGGAGGTGGCAGGAGCCGGGGGTGCCCCGGGGGTGTCGGCGGGTCCCACTCTGAGCCGGGGCACAAACATCCAAAGGGGACTGGCGGCCGCGGGGCTGGGGCCGGGGCCGGGGATGCGGCCGGGGCTGGAGCCGGGGCTGGGGCCGGGGTTGGAGCCGGGGCCGGGGCTGCCACATCAGCAGGGAGCGAGCGGGGCCGGAACCAGCGCCCGCAGCTGGGAGCCAGATGCTGGGGGGCGGCGCGGGGAGGGCGGCGGAGCCGGGCGAGCCGGGGGTGCCCCCCATCCCGGGGACCCCCGCGGGGAACAGCACGGGGGCACCCAGCCCAGGCAGCCCCTCGGGCCTCCCCAAGCCCCCCCCCCCCCCGCCCCGGCCCAAAATGCAGGAAGGGGGGATGGGGGGATGTGTGGGCAGGGGTGAGGAGAGAGAGGGGGACAGAGGGATGGATGGAGGGATCGACGGATGGACACCCAGTGCCACCCCAGCCCTGGGGACACCTGGGGACACCTCAGCCCTGGGGACATGCAGGGCCACCTCAGCCCTGGTGCACCCGGTGCCACCCTGGCCCTAATGCACCCGGTGCCACCTTGGCCCTGGGGACACCCGGTGCCACCCCAGCGGCCCTGGGGACTCCCGGTGTCTGGGCTTTGCCAGCCCGCGGTGTCACTGCTGGGGACGTGGGGCCGGCGCGGCACCCACATGAGCCTGCATGTCACCACCCGAGGGACATGGTGCCGTTGGGGCTTCCCGGTTTATTGAATTCGGAGCGATTTCTGCTGGAGCCAGGCGGCCGGGGCCGCCGAGCACCCTCGGGCACCGTGCCCGGCTCAAGCCGCTTTGCGGCCCCGGCGCCACTTGATCTTCTTCTTGAGGAGCAGCAGGTCCAGGTAGAGGAGGCGGCCGAGGACGGCGGAGGCGCAGAGCAGCCCGCCGTGCAGGGCGCCCGCCAGCCCGCAGCTGAACACGTCCTGCCCTGGGTGGGTGGGGAGGGGGGGGGGGGCGAGCCGCCGCTGGGGCCACGTGCCACTGCCATGGGGCCACCACCGCCGCCGCCCCCCCCGGCGCCCCCCCGGTACCCGTCAGGTAGAGGTTCCTCACGGGCGTCTCGGCTCGCATGGCGGCCACCACGGCCGGGGCGAAGCGGCCCACGTCGTGCTCGGCCCCGTACATCTCGCCGCGCGGGGCCGCCAGGTAGTGCTGGTTGGTGAGCGGCGAGGCGGCCTCCACGAACTCCACCTGGGCGCCGGGGCGCGTGGGCACGGCGGGGCCCGCGCCGCCCCCGCGCCCGCCCCCCCCCCCCAGCCCTGCTCCAGGGGGTGTGTGTGGGGGGGGGGGGGTCGTGGTGCCTCCCCCCGGCCCCGCAGCACCCGGACCCTGCTGGGCACCTCGTTCTTGCAGTGCACCCCGTCACCACGGTGCACCCCACCCTCTCCCGCCGGGCACCCAGCAGTGCAGGGCACCCGGAGCCCACTCGGGACCCCCTCCCCGCTGGAGACCCAAGCCCCACCGTGCCCTATCCTGCAGGCACCTCGTCCCACCAGAGCACCCCGACCCTGCTGGGCACCGCGGTTGGCACCCCAGCCCCACCGGGGTCCCCATCCCTGCAGGGCACCTTACTGGGCACCCCAAACCCGGTGGCACCCAGATCCATGGGGCACCTCGTCCCAGCAGGGTCCCCCATCCCTGGAGGACACCCCATCTCCACTGGGCACCCCGTCCCCACCGGCCGCCCCCGGCTCGTGCTGCCCGGGGCCCCGCGGCCCGGGCCCCGCCGTCACCTTGTCGCGGAGCTGGGGGAAGCGCTCCAGGGCCCTCTCCAGCAGGCGCTGGGCGATGGCCATCTTGTACTGCTGGTAGCCGGCGCCCCGGTGCTTGGCGCGGGTCCCGGCCCACTCCTCGAACCACTCGTACCGCGCCATGGTCAGGAGGGTCATGCACGAGCGCCCTGCGAGGCCACGCGCCCGCTCCGAGCCCCCGGCCCGGCTTCTCCGGCCGGTGCCGGCGAGGGGCCACCCAGGGCCGTGGGGAACCCCCGGCCCAGCTGGCTGGGTGCCCCAAGGGACCGGTGGCACCTCGAGCCGGTGTCACCCCGGGACGCGCTGGCAGCCCGTAATCCTGCCCGTCGGATTAAGGAGCCTCTGATCCGGCAAAGCCGAGCGGATCAAGGCATCCCATGGCGGGGGGGGGGGTGCCGGCGGTACCTGGGTGCCTCTCCTGGTACGTGGGGTCCTTGGCCGAGGGGAAGGTGATGAACATCATGGCCAGGTTGTCGGGGACGTCCTCGCGGCTCAGGGCGGCGTAACGGCTCATCCTGGCGGGCGCCAAGGAGGTGCAGCGCGGTGCGGACCCCCCCCCCCCACCACCACCACCCCGGCCCCCCGCCGCCGCCCCCTTACATCCTGTCCAGGTCGTTGTGGGGGTAGATCCAGAAGTTGGTGGAGGGCAAGGCCAGCTCGGCCGCGGTGCCCCGCAGCCCCACGAACACCAGGAAGGAGCCCATGCCGTGCCGCACCATGTCCAGGCGGGAGCGGACGCCTGCGGGGAGCCCGGTTGGGAGCCGCCACGGGGACCGCCGGCGCTTCCCCGTCCCCGTGGCCACCGGGACCCCGTGGCCACCTCACCCGGGTGGCTCCGCAGCTCCGGTGGCAGCAGCTGGCCGAAGGTGTTGAAGACGCCGGCGTCGGAGATGACGACGGGCGCGAAGATCTCCACCTCCTCCTCGCTCGGCCCCTTCCGCACGGCCACCCCTGGCGAGGGGGACACGGCCCCTGGTCACCCCACCGCGTCCCAGTGCCCCGGGGGGGGGGGAGGATTGCGGGGTGGGGGGTGGGCGGGAGGCGCTGGGGCGCTGACCCACGGCGGCGCCGGCCGGCGAGACGAGGATGCGGGTGACGGGGGCGCGCACGAGCACGGCGCCGCCGGCGCGGGCGATGACGGGCACGGCGTGGAAGGCGATCTCGCTGGCCCCGCCGCGCGGGTACCAGGCGCCCCGCTGGTAGTGGTGCACCATGAGGACGTTGATGAGGAAGCTGGAGTCCCGCGGCGCCGTGCCTGGGGATGGCCCCCCCACCCCGCTATCACGACATGGCCCTGCCTGTCACGACACAACCCTCCTTTGCCGTGACACGGCCCTGCCCGTCCCGACGCAGCCTTCCCCGCTCACCACGCGGCCCTCCTCTGCTGTGACACGGCCCTCTCTATCGTGACGTGGTCCTCACCTATCGCAATATGGCCTGCCCCTATCGCAACACAGCCCTCCCCTTATCGTGGTGTGGCCCTCCCCTATCATGATATGACCTTCTCCTATCATACCATGGCCTCCCTCATCATGACGTGGCCTTCCTCTGTCATGACACAGCCCTCTCCATCATGACATGGCCCTCTCCATCACGACATGGCCCTCCCCTGTCGCGACAGCCCCAGCACGCGCCCCATGCGCAGGACCCCCACACCGTAGAAGAGGTAGCTGAGCAGAGCCCGGAGGTCGCCGTCGGCCGTCAGCCGGGCCACGGCCTCGCTGTGGCTGGTGGCCGCCATGCGGAAGATGGGCGAGATCCAGTAGATGAGGCCGGTGCGGACGAGGAAGGTCACCAGCCACAGCGGCACCATCTTCAACACCGCCAGCAGGGCCACGCGCCTGGCGGCCAGCTGCACGGGGAGCAGCCCACGTCGCCCACCAGCCACCTCCACGACCTTGGGCCCACCTCCTGTGTCCCCACTGCCAACACTTCCACTCCCTGTGTTCCCACCATCCCCATCGCCACGCCTACCGCCCATGTGGCCACCCTCCCCATCACCCACGTCCCCACCATGTCCATGGCTCATGTCCCCACCCTCCCCATCACCCACATCCCCACCATGTCCATGGCTCATGTCCCCACCCTCCCCATCACCCACGTCCCCACCATGTCCATGGCTCGTGTCCCCACCATCCCCATCACCCATGTCCCCATAGGTGGCAGTGCCACCATCCATGTCCCCAGGCACCCTCTGACCAGCCTGAGCCAGGAGAGAGCCCAGCACCCTGCCCCGGGCACCGGACATGGCACCTCCCACCCCGCAGTCCCCTGGGCAGCAAGGGGACACTGTTCCCTCTGGTCGCCGGGGTCTCCCACCTTGGAGAGCCGCATGAACTCCCGGATGGCCTTCTTCTCGGCAGGGAATTGCTCCTCAAGCGCGGCGGCGAAGGCGGCCTTGCCGGCACGGAGCTGGTACTGCCGGGCGCCCAAGCACACCACGTCGTAGGGGTCGGCCAGGCGCTGCCAGGCCAGCTGCCCGTCCGTGAGCTGGTCCAGCGCCACGCGCAGCATGCTGCCCTCGTGCATCTGCCCCACGTAGTGGATGCCTGCGGGCCCCCAGAGGTGGAGAGGGTGGCACCAGCCGGGGGACGGGGCTGTCCCCTCCCCCAGGGACATGTGGCAGGGAGGCCCCCGGGTGCAGGATGGCTGGAGCCCGTGGGGTGGGTGCCCCAGGGTGCCAGATGGGGGGGAATTAAGTCATTAGGTGCTGTCTGCTCCGGGTCACCTTGAGAGGTGCCGGCGTGGCCTGGCCTCACCCCGCTGCACGCACACCCCCCCGCTGCAAGCACACGCGTCTCGCACCAGCACAGCCACGCTGTGCACACACAGGCACACTCACCACGTGCACGCCAACACATGCACGAGCACACACGCGCGCCGGGGGGCACCGCCGGCCCCGGGGGTCCTCACCCACGTCGAACTCGCTGCCGCGCTCCTCGAAAGTGTGGCAGCAGCCGCCGGCCTGGTCGTGCTGCTCCAGCACCAGCACCCTCTTGCCCGCCTTGGCCAGGGAGCCCGCCGCCGCCAGGCCCCCCATGCCGCTGCCGATCACCACCGCGTCCAGCTCCCGCGGCACCCGGCTCGCGCTGAACCCTGCAAGGCGCACGCGCACCGCTGGGCCCCTCGGCAGCGCCGGCGCGGGCGGGCCGGCGGACGGACGGATGGATGGAAGGAGGGATGGGCGAATGGTGGGAGCAATGGGGAGCTGGATGGATAGGTAGGTGGAGGGAGGGATGGGTGGATGGACAGATGGACAGATGGATGCAAGGGAGGATGGAGGGACGGACAGACAGATGGACAGAGGGAGGGATGCACAGAGCTGGAGCAAGAGCGGGAAGGATGGCAGGATGGACAGACAGACAGGGAGGAAGGGATGGGTGGAGAGATGGACAGATGGAAGGTTGACAGGAGAAAGGATGCACAGACGGAAGGACGGAAGGATGGACAGAGAGAGAGAGAGAGAGAGCCCCTGTGCAGGGGACCGGCGGATGGAGGGAAGGGAAGCGCACACCCACACGGACGGACAGACGGTCGGTGCAGACCCAGGCAGATCCACAAAGAGTCACCTCGGATGGACAGACGCGGGCACACGGGACTGTACGGAGGAGGAGCGCGTGCCCCCGAGGGACAGCCAGCACGCACGCCCAACAGACGGACAGACAGGTGGCCGCCCTGCGCACTCACCCTGCTTCAGCACCTTGTCCCTGGCCCGCTGCTCCGTCACCAGCGGCCCCGGGGCCCCCGGGGGCGGCTCGGCGAAGGGGTTGCGCCCGGGGGCCACCAGCCGGCGGGCCACCAGCCCCAGGGCCAGCGCACCCAGCGCCGCCAGCAGCAGCACGGCCCACATGCTGCCCGGGAGCTTGTGGGCGTGGGAACTTATAGGTGCGGGGGCTTACGGGCACGAGAGCTAATAGGTGCAGGAGCTTATGGGTGCAGGAACTTATATGTGCGGGAGCTTATGGGCGCGGGAGCTAATAGGTGCAGGAGCTTACAGGCACAAGAGCTTACAGGTGCGGGACCTTATAGGTGCAGGAGCTTATGGGCACGGGAGCTTACTGGCATGGAAGCTTATAGGTGCAGGAGCTTATGGGCGCAGAAGCTTATGGGCACGGGAGCTTACGGGCATGGGAGCTTACAGGTGCGGGACCTTATAGGTGCAGGATGGGAGGGAGCTTATAGGTGCAGGAACTTATATGTGCGGGAGCTTATGGGGGTGGGAACTTACTTATAGGTGTGGAAGCTAATGAGCACAGGAACTTATAGGTGCAGGAGCTTACGGGCATGGGAACTTACGGGTGCGGGCGGCTCTGGGTGCAGGCGGCTCTGGGTGCGGGGTGCGCTGGGAGCAGGGCAGAGCAGGCAGCGGAGGCGGGCACGGCTCCCCGCCGACCTTAGCTCCTCGCTGGCGGCGCAGGGGCGCGGCGGGACACGCGGGACCCGCGGGACACGCGGGACGAGGCGCGGGCGGGGCCGGCGCGCTCGCAGGCGGGGCCGTGCCCGCCCCGCGCGGAGCCGCGCCGCACACGCGGGTGCGTGCGCCGGCGGCCGCTGCGCCCGTGCACGCACCCCCGCACCCCCCCCGTGCGCACACCCCTGTGCAGGCACACGGCTGCACATGCACACACATATACACACGCATGCACACCCCTGCACGCACGCACACACGCGCGCGCACACACACGCACACACAGTGTCAGCTCTGGTGGCTGCAGCTCTGCTGACCTCTCCCGGCAGCGTCATGTAAGGGCCCGTGGGTACGTGCAACACACACACACACACACACACACACACACACGCTCAATACCCCCCCCCCAGACACAACCCAATACACACACGGAACACCCCAGCACGCGCACACCCCAACAGACACCTACAACCCCAAGCACACACTAACACCCGCACCCCCGACACGCACACTGGGATGTGCACGCACAAACACCCCAACACACCCCCCAGCAGCCCCAAACTGCACACCCCAACCCCCAAGCACCCCCGCCTGGGTGCTGCACCCCCGGATGGGCTGACCCCCCCCCCCATCACCCTTGCCACCAGCCAGGGGCGGCCGCAAGGACGCTAAATCACTGCTTTTCTCTCCTTTAGCTTTAATAAAAGTAACAGCAAAGTACCAAAAGGGGGGAGCAGCCCCGGGGGGGGGGGGGGCAGGGCACGCTGGGCTGCAGGGCACATGCAGCCACCTGCGGGCAGCCAGGGCACGCGGGCGGGAGAGCGGGGTGCACATGTGTGCGCGCACACGCGTGTGCCCCGGAGGGGGCCCGGCGGGGTGCTGTC
Organism: Rhea pennata; assembly: GCF_028389875.1. Lineage (NCBI taxonomy): Eukaryota > Metazoa > Chordata > Aves > Rheiformes > Rheidae > Rhea > Rhea pennata. Next base: position 3,319,803 of record NC_084688.1, read on the forward strand.
GCCCGTCCTTCGGGGCTGCCCCCCCTGCACCCACTCGCCTCACCCTAGAGCAACCCGGGCAGGAGCGGGAAGCCACGGCCCCCTCCTCAGGGCTGGAGTGGGGGGGTTAATTACAAGGTTAATTACAGGGTTAATTACAGGGTTAATTACAAGGCTAATTAATTACAAGGTTAAACCCAGGGCGGGCAGGGGGTTATTGCTACCTAGGAAGGGGCAATCGGGTGACCGGGGTGGGGGCAGAGATGGGTCCCCACCCTGGCATGGGTGGCCATGGGGTCCTGAGGCAGGAGGCAGATGTAGGGGGGGGGTCCCAACCCACGCTCCCCCGTGGGGAAACTGAGGCACGCAGCTGTGAGCTGCCGGGGCCAGGAGCCCCCCAAGCCCCTGGCCTCCCTGTGCTCCCAAACCTGCGGCACCGGGGGGGGGGGGGGGCACAGGCCATGGGGATAAAAGTGGGGGGGGAATTTGGGGACAGTTTTGGCAGTGAATCAGCTGTACGGGCACTGGGGTGGGGGGAGGACAGAGCCCTGCACCACTAAGGACACAGTGCAGGGGAGGGGGGGGTCCCTCCCATGGAACCCCCCTTCCCGAATCAGGGTGGGAGCAAGGAGAGACCCCCCCCACTGCCACCCCCCAGCTCCCAGCACGGCCGGGGCAGCGGCGCTGAGCACGGCGAGCTCGTCGCAGCAGTGGGCTCCGCCGGCGGGGGGTGTGGGGGGTGCGGAGGGGCTCGGTGCGCGTTCCGCCCCCCCCCCCCGAAGGGGGCTAGTAGACCCAGGCGACGGGCACCCACTGGGGCTCGGCGCGCAGGCGCTCCATGGCGTCGCGCAGGCGCCCGAACGTCTGCTCCAGGTCGGCGTTGGTGAGGCTGAGGTCGAAGTAGTGGCCGTAGCCGCGCTGGATGCGGCCGCTCTCCTCCACCGTGCGCCGCGCGTCCGCCTCCTGCCCGGCGGCCCGAGCCCTCAGCGTCCCGCCTCGGCGGCCGGCCGTCTGTCCGGCCGTCTGGCCGTCCATCCGGCCGTGCACCCCCCAACCCCCCCGGGGCCGCGCTGCCCCGGTGCCCTGCGCCGCGGCTCACCGTGAGCTGCTTGGTGGCCGCGCCGGTGCGCAGCGCCGCCCGGTTCATGGCGCGCAGCGTCTCGCAGTCGGGGGCTTCGATGAACACCACGTAGGGCACGAATTCGGCGGTCCTCAGCGCCTTTACCGCCTGCGGCACGGCGCCAGGCGCCTGAGCCCCGGCCGGGGGGGCCCCCCCGCCGCCGCCGCCGCCGGCGCCGGCGCCGCCGCCGCGGCGCGCCGCTCACCTGCGGGTTCACGTCGAGGACGCACACCTTGCCCGCCTGCAGCACAGCGCGGATGGAGTCCAGGCTGGTGCCGTAGAGGTTGCCCTCGTACTCGCCGTGCTCCAGGTAGCGGCCGGCCCGGATGCCCGCCTCCATCTCGCCCCGCGCCACGAAGCGGTACCCGCGCCCGTCGCGCTCGCTGGCCTTGGGCTTGCGCGACGTGTCTGCGGGGCCGGGGCACGGCGCTGGCGACCAGCGCGCACGCGCGCACGCGCACACATGCATGTGCACATGCACCTGCACACACACATGCATGCACCTGCACACACACACGCATGCACGTGCACACACGCACGTACACCTGCACACACGCACATGTACCTGAACACATGCACGTGCACCTGCACACACACACACACATGCATGTGCACACACGCATGTGCACCTGCACACACACACACATGCACACACACATGCGCCTGCACACACGCACATGCATGTGCGCACACACACATGCAAATGCACATGTGCACAGGCATGTGCACACACGCATGTGCACACACACACGTGCACCTGCACACACGCACGTGCACATGCACACATGCATGTGCACACACGCACATACGCACATGCACATACGCACGTGCACATATGCACATGCACACACATGCATGTGCACACAGGCACATGCACACACGCACATGCACATGCACACATGCCCGTGCACCTGCACACACACACACACGCAGGCACGCACACTCACGGGGCACCGTGGTGCCGTAGCGCGCCTGGTCCGAGAGCAGCAGCTTGTTCTTGAGGCTGCGGCGCCCCACGCCCTGCGCGCCCAGCAGCACCAGCGTCTTGCGCCCGAAGGGCGGCACCCGCGCCACCTCCTCGTAGATGAGCAGCTCGTGGCGGTCGAACTCTGCGCCGGGCCGCAGGGCGGGGGGGGGGAGAAAAATGCAAAAATTAAAAAAATAAAATAAAGAAACCACCCCCACACCCCCGCCCCGGAGCCTCACCGGCGTTCTTCGTCGTCACGTACATCATCCTCTTCTTCCTCTTGCCGCCGAGGCTGCCGCAGAGGGCGCCTGCGAGGGTGGGGGCGGCTGAGCGGCGGCGCGGGGGGTGCGCGGCCCCCCGCGGCGGGCCGGGGCCGGGGCCGGGCTGGGGGGGTCCGTACCGGCCGGGGGGGGCACCTCCAGGTCCCGCTTGACGAAGGCTTTTCGCTTCTCCTCCAGGAGCTGGCTGGGGACGAGCCCCGCGCTGCCCCCGTCCACGTGGCGCGCCTGGCGGGGGGGGGCGACGGGGGGGACACTGAGTGGCACGTGGCGAGGCGGCCCCCGAGGGACATCCCCCCCCAACACAGTGGCACGTCTAGGGGACACCAAGCGGCACGGAGAGACCATGTCCCCCAAGGGACCTCCGGCATGTGGCACGTCTAGGGGACACGGTGTGGCACGGGGGGGGGGGTCTGTCCCCTAAGGGACCCCTTGCAGGTGGCACGTCTAGGGGACACAGTGTGGCACAGGGGGACCCCTGTGCCCCCTTCCAGGCCGGGGGGAGGGGCAAAGGGAGAGGCCCCCCCCCGGGTGCCCCCCCCCGCCGGGTGCCCCCCTCGGGTCCCCTCTCACCTGCCACCAGTTGGGGTCGTCCTGGTTGACGACGTGGAGCAGGTCGCCGGCGGCGAAGCGCAGCCCGGCCTCCTTGCAGGGGATGAGGCTGTCGGCGCCGGGGTCGTAGTCGAAGTGGCATCGCACGAAGACCTGGGGGCGCCGGGGCTGAGCGGCGCCGGGGGGGGGGGGGGCGCCGGACGCCCCCCGTCCGTGGGTCCGTCCTCCCCCCCCCCCCCCTCCCCGGGCTCTGGGGCGCCGCGCTCCGGGGCGGCTCTGCCTTACCCAGGCAGGACCCCGCCGTGCCTCAGTTTCCCCAGCGACAGCCCGGTGGCCTCGGAGCAGCGGCAGCTCTGCGAGGGGCGCAGGGGGCCGGGCACGCACGCGTGCGCCCACACGCCCACGTGCTTGCACACACGCACATGCACGCGCACGCTCCCTGCAAGCAGGTGCTTCCCGGCTCCTTGCCCGCGTGCAAGCACAAATCCACATGCACCTGCACGTGCCTTGCGTGCACACGCTTGCATGCTCCCTGCACACACGCATACACACACACTTGCGCTTCACACACACACACACACACACGCTCACATGCGCCTTGCACACATGCACACACACAGCCGGCGCCACCACTCAGCACGGCCACACGCACACACGAACCTCACTGCACACCTTGCTGCTGGCACGTGCAAACACGCAGTGTGCGTGCACACGCAACCCCCCCCCACGTGCACACACACACACACGCACGCCTCCCCCCCCAGCACCTCCACGTGCACCAGCCCCAGCCAGCCCCGGTGCAACCATCAGCACCCGCAGCCGCCCCCACCTCCGCCCCGCACCTGCCTTGCACACTCGTGCGCCGCAGCTAGGCACACGCAGGCAGCACCGGTGGCTGCGCACCGTGCAGCACCCACGCACCGCATGGCACCCACGCACGGGCACACGCACCGCACGGCGCCCACGCACCACACAGCACCCACGCATGGGCGCATGCACCGCACAGCGCCCATGCACCGTGCAGCACCCACGTACCGCACAGCACCCACGCACCGCACAGCACCCATGCACGGGCGCATGCACCGCACTGCGCCCATGCACCACACGGCGCCCACGCACCGCGCAGCACCCACGCACGGACGCACACACCACACGGGCACACGCACGCACCCACCACCGCGCACGCGGGTGCCGGCACCCGCTGCTCCGCGGCGCCCGCCTGCCGCGCGGACGAGCCCGACGCCAGGCAGTGCGGGGCCAGCAGGGGCCCGGCGTCCCCGCGGCGCTGGGCTCCGGCGTGGGCAGGGCGCCGGGCGCTACCTGCCGCGGCGGGTGAGGCTCCTGGTAGCTGGGCAGGATCTTGAGGACGACGCTGCCGCTGGCGTCGCGCAGCAGCTCCTGCAGCGCCCGCGGGTCGCTGCCCACCTCGCGCCCGTCCACCTCGCGGATGACGTCGCCCACGTGCAGCAGGCCCTGCTGGTCCACCGCGCCGCCGTGCAGGATGCGGGCGACCACCAGCTCGCCCCGCTCCACCCGGAACGTCACGCCCTGCGCCCGCGCCGGGGGCGGCGCGGCGACGGGGTCAGCGCCGGGCCCCCCGCCCGCACGGGCCGCAGCACCCAGCTGCGCCCCAGCACCCAGCTGCGCCCCCAGCACCCAGCTGTGCCCCCCAGCCCCAGCAATGACTCCTGCACCCAGCTGCGCCCCCAGCACCCAGCTGCGCCCCCCAGCCCCAGCAATGACTCCTGCACCCAGCTGCGCCCCCAGCACCCAGCTGCGCCCCCAGCCCCAGCAATGACTCCTGCACCCAGCTGCGCCCCCAGCACCCAGCTGCGCCCCCAGCACCCAGCAATGACTCCTGCACCCAGCTGTGCCCCAGCACCCAGCTGCGCCCCCAGCACCCAGCTGTGCCCCCAGCCCCAGCAATGACTCCTGCACCCAGCTGTGCCCCAGCACCCAGCTGTGCCCCCCAGCACCCAGCTGTGCCCCCAGCACCCAGCAATGACTCCTGCACCCAGCTGTGCCCCAGCACCCAGCTGTGCCCCAGCACCCAGCAATGACTCCTGCACCCAGCTGCACCCCCAGCACCCAGCTGTGCCCCCCAGCACCCAGCAATGACTCCTGCACCCAGCTGCACCCCCAGCACCCAGCTGCGCCCCCAGCCCCAGCAATGACTCCTGCACCCAGCTGCACCCCCAGCACCCAGCTGTGCCCCAGCACCCAGCAATGACTCCTGCACCCAGCTGCACCCCCAGCACCCAGCTGTGCCCCCAGCCCCAGCAATGACTCCTGCACCCAGCTGTGCCCCCAGCACCCAGCAATGCCCCCAGCAATGGTTCCTGCACCCAGCAATACCCCCCTGCACCCAGCACTGTCCCCTGCACCCAGCACTGTCCCCAGCAGTGCCCCCGCACCCAGCTGTGCCCCCAGCACCCAACGATGGCTCCAGCACCCATCAGCACCGTGCACCCAGCCTCCGGCACGGCCCGCAGCGCCCAGCACCGCGCCACGCTGCCCCAGCACCCCGCTCACCAGGTGCTCCCCGGCCGTCTTGCGGATGCCGACCATTCGCACGGCGTCGGGGGGCACCGGCTGGTTGCTGAAGGCCGGATCCAGGCCGGGGCTGGGTGGGGGCGTCTCGTAGCTCTTGGAGGCCACCGAGTCGTGGGTCTCCAGCAGCGACTGCAACCCGGCGGCACGCTCGTTGCACCCGCCGCGGCGCGCGCCGGGGCACGCGCGCGTGCACGCACCCCCCTCCCCGGCCCCCCAGCCGCTCCCGCCCCCCCCCCCCCCCTCCCGGCCCCCCAGCCCACCTGGAAGTGGGGCTCGCGCAGGATGCGGGCCAGCTCGGCCGCGGCGCTGTCCCGCCGCGCCAGGCGCCCGATGTCCCGCAGGATCTCCTGCACCAGCTCCACGTTGTTGTCCCGCACCGCCTCCAGCTTCGTCTCCTCCAGCCGCTCGTGCGCCTGCCGCGGCCGGGGGGGCGTCAGGGACCCCGCGCGGCCGCTCGCGCCCCGGCCGCTGCCCCCCGCCTCCCCGCCCCACACCGCCGGCGGCCAGCCCAGCCTGCCCTGGGGGAGTCCCAGCCCAGCCCAGTCTGCAGTAGGCGAGTTCCCAGTGCATTGGGAGAGTCCCCAGTGCAGCCCAGTCCAGCTCAGCGTGCAATGGGGGAGTGCCCAGCAGAGCGCAGTCCAACCCAGTTTGCAGTGGAGGAGTGCCCAGTAGAGCCCAGTCCAGCTCAGCATGCAATGGGAGAGCCTCTAGAGCAATCCACCATGCATATACTGGGAGACTTCCCCAGTCCAGCCCAGTCTAGCCCAGTCCAGCCCAGCATACAACTGGGGGATGCCCTGTATAGCCCAGCCCAACCCAGAACGGCCCAGGTCAGGCCCTACTCTAACCCAGCACAGACTGGGGGATTTCTCAGTCCTCCCAGTACAACCCAGTATGGCTTAGCCAGACCAGCTGTCTGCATCCCAGTGCTGAACTGGGAGCAGTTGTGGGGATTGCTGGAATCGCTCCTCTCCCCGCTACCTCCAGGTGGACTGAGTGCCCCAGTACATCCCAGCATTGAACTGGGCCACACAGGAGCGGCAACTGGGAGAGGCAGGGGTTTGTAGTGGGGCACCACCAGGCCAGGGGCTGCACGGCACCCTGGGCACGAGTGCACGCACACACACGGTGCACATGCACAGCACCCTGCGTGTGCACGCATGCAAACTCACCCTCTTGATCGTGAACGCCCTCAAACGTGCCCCGGTGCTTGTGCAGGCATGAATGCACACACCCTTGCACACACACACACGTGGAAATGCTGTCTTGCACGGACCCATGCACATGCACACCATCGCACGAGCGTGTGCACACACAAGCATACACACACACACTGGCAAAAGTGCAGGATAGGAAGCTGACGGTGCACCGTGAGCACAGCCCGTGGGTGACACACACGCAAGCCCAGGCATCGCACAACCGGCATCGCACAACCAGCATCACACAACCGGCCCCGCGCTGCCTCTCGCCACCCCAACACCGCCTGTGCCCCGACCAGCACCGCGTGCCCAACGCCGCCCGCGGCCCGGCACGGCCCTCCCTTGCCCCAACACCACAGCCTCACACACACGTGCGTGCCCTCCTTGCATGCACACTGCCACACTCAGGTGCATCTTCCCACATGCAATACAGGCATGTGTGGGCACGTGCACATGTACACCTTTGCACAGACCTGCACACACATACACACATTTATGATGCACCTGTGCGCACGTACATATTTGCGCATACACATTTGCACACATATACATGTACGCTCGCATGCACACACATGCTTGCACACTCACAGATGCACAGCTGTACCCATATGCACGCATGTAGGCATGTAGCTGCAAGCATGCACACACACCTCAGTGCACACACACCCTGGCACGCATACTCCCTGTGCACGCGCACACTCGTGTGCAACGCCCGCGGGGCCGGCCCCGGTGCCCCACGCCACTGTACCTTCGCCAAGGACCTTACTATTGGGCTCTCCATGATGCCGCGGAGGAAGATGAGGTCCAGGTCTGCAGCCACCGGCGAGTTGGGGAGGGCGATGAGGTTGTCCAGCACCTGCTGCATGGCTGGGGGGGGGACACAGGGGGGACACGGGGGCGCAGGGCCATGGAGCACGGGGTGCAGAGCAGGAGAGAGCAGCCACAGGGGTGAAAGTCAGAAGCAGCTGGCGGGGTCGGGGGGCACGGGATGGCAACGGGGTGCCCCCGGCCCCCCGCCCACCCTGCCAGGATGGGCCCCCCCGCTCGGCCCTCCCTCTCCCAGGCACCCCAGGTGATGGGGACACCCCCTGGTTACTTCCCACTCACCTCCCCAGGACATGCAGCAACCCAGGCGGTGCAATTAAGTTACAGGGTGGGGGGGGATGCAATTCAGCTGGGGGGGAGCTGCAATACATCCGGGGGGCGGGGGGCATGCAACTGAGTGTGGGGGGGGAGGGGGTGCAATTCAACAGGGTGGGGAGGGAAGTTGCAATATAGCCAGGGGCTGCAATTCAGCCAAGGGAGAGCTTGCAACACGGCCAGCTGGTTGCAATGCAGCCGGGCTGTGCAGCGTAGCCGGGGGGGGGGGTTGCAATGCAGCCTGGAGAGGGGGGTGCAATGCAGAGAGCCCCCCACCCTATTTCAGGGGGGAGGGGTGTCTCAGCATGCCCCCACGGGCGTCACCCTTCCTGCATCTCCCTGCCCACAGCAGCCCACGCGAGGGGGCACCTTGCACCCCCCCACACCTCCACCCCAGCCCCGGCGCGGCCCGGATTTGCCCCGTGCCCCCCCCCCCGCACCCCCTCCCCGCGGCCCTGCCTACCTGCGGGGCCCGGGGGGGCGGCGGGGGCACGGGCAGGCGGCGCGGGCCCACCGCCAGTGTGGTGGCTCACACCTGCACCCGCACCCGCGCCCGCACCCGCGCCCGCGCCGCCCGCGCGTACCCGGGGCCTGCTGGCGCGCCCGGGCCCGCGCGGCCGAGCGCCTGCCCGGTGTGCACCCGCCCGCGCGTGCCGCCTGCACCCTTGCACACGCACGCTCGCCGGCACCGCGTGCGAAAGCCCTGCACGCGCAGCAGCGCCTGTGCAACCGCCCACGAACCACTGCCGCACCTGTCCGCGCTCCTGCCTGCGGGCACGCCCGCGTGAATAGCTATCGCACGAGCATGCAGCAGTGCATGCACACACCCATGCATGGCACACGTGCAACACACACCCGTGTGGCTGTGCTCACAAGCGTGCAAGCCCCTGTGGATGCTCACGTACAAACGTGCTCACCGGGAAATGCACGCATCCCTCTGCATGCTCACACACTTGCGCAAGCCCACTTGTAGGAGCTTGCACACGTAAACACATCAGCACAGACACCAGCCTGTGCATGCTCACACACACATGCACACCAATGTGAACACCCACATGTACACATGCTGATGTGCACACGTACCCCTAGAGGCTCACACACTCACAAACACCCATGAAAACCGCTGTGCTCATGGACTTGCACAAATAAGCATGTTGTCATGCACACGCACCTGTGCGTGCATGCACACCCCAGACACATATACTTGTGCATCCTCACACGTGTACACACCCATGTGAACCTCCATTTGCACACATGCTGACACACACATGCACTTCTGCACATTCAGACGTGTCCATACCCATGTGCACACACGCCCGTGCATGCGCTCTGTGTGCACACCCATGCACACGCCTTGTGCATGCTCTCTGCTGTGTGCACACCCGTACGCATACACACCTGTGCATGCTCTCACATGCATGCATCCCCATGCACACACACTCTATGGATGCTTTCACACCTTTGCACACTCATGCACACACGCACACACACAGACACGCTGTGCACGTTCTCGCATGCATGCACACGCAGACACGCATCCCCCCCCCGCCTCGTGCATGCTCACCCGTGGGAGCCCCCCCGGGCACGCGCTCCGTGCAGACTCCCGCGGCGGGGGGACGCGGCGGGGGCGCGGTCCCTTTAAGAGGGCGGGCGGGGGGCGCGCGGCTGGCGCGCGGCCGCGCCGTTGCCATGGCAGCGGGAGGGCCCCAGGCAGCGCCGCCGCGCGGGGGGCGCGCGCGCTTAAAGGGGCCGCGCGCCCTTGCACGCGCAGCGCCGCACACGCCCGCGGGGGCTCGCGCCCCGCACCGGTGCACGGGGCGCGCAGCCCCCCGCGCGCCGCAGGGCCCGGCAGCCCCCCGCAGCGTGCGCACGGGCGTGCACAGCACCGCGCCATGCTTGCACACGCGTGCAAGCACTTGCACACACACACACGCACACTCTGCACCTCCTGCTACGCCAGCCCCCCCCCCGCCCCTTCAGCCACAGGGCTCCCTGCGCACGACTCCCCGCGTGGGTATAGCCGGGTGAAAAGCCATCGTGAGGCGTGCAAGTGCCTGAGCAGCCTGCTCACACGCACCGGGCCCCGTGTGCACACTCATGTGCCCCCCCTGCCCCCCCCCCATCGCCTCGGCACATGCCTTACCCCCCTCGGAGCTGGAGGCGGCCGCGGGCATCTCTGCGGCGAGCGGCGCAGCGGGCCCTGCTGCTGGCCAGGCCCCCGCGGGCCCCTCGCGCCTGGCACTGCCAGGGACGGGACGCGCAGGCGTGCAGCGGCCAGGCCCACGCGTGCAGCCTGCACACGCCTCCCCCCCACCCCCGCACATGCAGGGTGCCTGCTAGCACACGTGAATGCACCCATGCACACTTGTGCATACACCTACATGCATGCATGCACAAATGCATCCTCACACACGTGCATGCACCCACACGTATGCTTGCGTCTACACATGCCTAAATGCACCCACACACGTGCATGCATGCACACACACATGTGCCTACATGCACATGCATGCACAAACGGGCCCATGCGTGTGCATGCATGTACACGCACAGGCATGCACAAATGACCACCCCCCAGCTGTATATGCACCTTTGCACACATATGCACACACAAATGCACCCTCACACATGCCCACACACCGTCGTGTGCATGTGCGCAAACACAAGCCCCCTGTCACCATCCTGCAGCCCACGCAGGAGCTGGAGGGGTGCTGTGACCCTTCCCGGGACAGCCCTTACACAACTACACACACGCACACACACACACCCCACCCTGCATGCACACGCATGTCCCATCAGCACCCCCCCCATGCCCCATGCATGAACACGCGTGCAAACCCATACCTGCCCCACGCAGAGCCCTGCTGCACCAAGCAACAGCAGGGACCTGCCCTGGGGCCCCAGTGTCCCCAGCACACCCAGTCCCAGTGTCCCCAGAATCTCCAGCACACTCCATCCCCGTCCCCCCCCACTGTCCTCGCTCCCCTCCCCCCCAGCAGGCAGAGGCACAAGGTGGCTGCTATAGGGGTTTATTGCACCTGGGGCCTGGCATGGCCCCTGGGGACGGGGACGGGGTGACAGTGACGGGGTGACGGGCACAGGGCCGTGGCCTCCGGGCTCCTATTCGCCTGCCGGGCCCCAGAGCCGCCCTGCGACAGGATGGGGGTGAGGGTGCTGCAGGGCCACAGCAGCGGGGAAACCGAGGCGCCCCAGGGCAGGCGGCCCCATGGGGCACGTCCCCCGCACCCCCCCCCACCTGGGGGGCTCAGCACCCGGCTGCTCCGTAGGGCTCCTCGCACAGCGCCCGGCCGCCAGACCGCTTGCCGTACCTGCAACAGGGGAAAAGGGTGCAACAGGGAGCATATTGCAACGGGGAACGCGATGCAACACGGAACGCGATGCAATGGGAAGCGCAGTGCAACAAGAGCAAAATGCAACAGGGGAGCAAAATGCAACGGGGCGCATGATCTTTGCAACAGGAGAGCGTGGTGCAACCAGGATGCGTTGCAATGGGAGAGAACGCTGAAACGGGAGAGCATGGTGCAACAGCGAGTGCATTGCAGCGGGTCAGCACGGCGTAACGGGGAGCAAGTTGCAATCGGGGAGCACGTTGCAATAGGCGAGCGCGTTGAAATGGGGGAGCAAACTGCAAGAGCGAGCACGGTGCAATAGGCGAGCGTGTTGAAATGGGGGAGCAAACTGCAAGAGCGAGCACGGTGCAATAGGCGAGCGTGTTGAACCGGGGGAGCAAACTGCGAGAGCGAGCACGGTGCAATAGGCGAGCGTGTTGAACCGGGGGAGCAAACTGCGAGAGCGAGCACGGTGCAATGGTGTCATGTTGCAACAGGAGAGCGCGTCGGACCAGGGAAGACTTTGCAGTGGGGAGCGCTTTTGCCGCCCGCGCCCTCACCTGTGCCGCGTGACCACGTTGAGGTACTGCTGCAGGTCGTTGTAGAAGCGCACGAGCTCCTCCACGGGCGCGTCGTCGCCGGGGTAGGTGGGCTGCACCGGCCCCGCGGCGCCCGGGCGCCCGGCCAGCAGCGCCAGGCAGCAGGCGAGGAGCAGCAGGGAGGCCCAGCGGCCGCGGGGAGCCATGGCCTGCGCCGGGCAGCGCCGCTGCGCTGAGGCCGGGCACGGGCGCGGGCACACGCACGGAGGCGTGCAAGCACACACGCACGCACACACACATGCACGCACGCACAGAGCTGCCGCTCCCAGAGCGCGCACAGCTCCGCTCCTGGAGCATGTGCACATGCTTGTGCACACACACACACTCACATGCAAAACCACTGCTCCCGGAGCACACACACGTCTGCCCTGCGCACCCCGGCTCCCCTCTGCCTCACCGCGCACAACCGTTGCACCCGCCTGTGGGCCGACACTCACGCTCACACCAGCACCTGTGCGCAGCCTTGCACGCTCGTGACACGCTGCCTTGGTCACAGGGGAAGTGCACAGCCCCGTGCACACACACACACACATCTGCATGCACACGGCTGCCCGTGTGCACCCCCATTTCGCACGCTCACCCTCCAGGCACACGCTCCCAAATCGGCCCCTTTTCTCCCCAGCGCGTCCCCCACGGACGAGGTCCCACCCCGGCACCGCTCACCTGCTCGTGCGAGACGCGGCACGGGGACACGGCGGGACGCGGGACCCCTGGCGCCGGCTGCCCCGCTGCCACCGGGCCTTATATTCCCCCCGCGGCTGCCCCCCCCCCCGTGGCTCCGCCGATGTCACCCGGCCACACGGCCCCCGCCCCCCCCCCCGGCCCTGGTTAATGTTTGAGCCCTGCCGGACCCCCAGGCTGGGCCCCGCGGAGGGGGGGGGCTGTGGGGACGAGGATGCTGCCACGGGGGGGGGGGGGGGGAGCATCCGGCTGCTCTTCACGGAGCGTCTCAGCCCTGCGGGGCCCCAGCGCGTGCTGGGCTGGGGACGGACAGAGGGATGGTGGGACCGCTGGAGGGAGGGATGGAGAGGAGGATGGAGGGAGGGATGGAGAGGAAGATGGAGAGGAGGATGGAGGGATGGAGGGAGAGGAGGATGGAGGGAGAGGAGGATGGAGAGGAGGATGGAGGGAGGGATGGGTGGAGAGGAGGATGGAGGGATGGAGGGAGAGATGGATGGACAGGAGGATGGAGGGAGAGGGGGATGGAGAGGAGGATGGAGGGAGGGATGGTGGAGAGAAGGATGGAGGGATGGGTGGCAGGATGGATGGAGAGGAGGATGGAAGGAGGGAGGGATGGATGGAGAGGAGGATGGAGGGAGGGATGGCAGGATGGATAGAGAGGAGGATGGAAGAAGGGAGGGAGAGGAGGATGGGGAGGAGGATGGAGGGAGGGATGGGTGGAGAGGAGGATGAAGGGAGGCAGGGATGGATGGAGAAGAGGATAGAGGGATGGATGGAGAGGAGGATGGAGGGATGGATGGGTGGATTGACGGAGCGAGGGAGAGAGGGAGGGAGGGATGGTGGGAGCAGCAGGCAGGTGGAGGGATGGATGGAGGAATGGGTGGGCAGACGGGTAGAGGAGGGGGTGGATGGTGAGACGGCTGCCGGGATGGACGGGGGGTGGAAGGGAAGAGGGGAGGGTGGAGGATGGGTGGACGGAAGGGTGCCGGGGAGGGTGCTGGGGAGGGTGCTGGGGAGGGTGCCGGGGAGGGTGGCCGGGTGGATGGAGGGAGGATGAGGAGGCCGGGTGGACGGAGGGGTGGCTGGAAAGGTGGATGGAGGGAGGGCTGGAGGGACGGACAGAAGGGTGGAAGGGAGGGTGGAGGGACAGCGGGTGGCTGGAGGGATGGAGAAAGCGATGGAGGCACGGGGGGGGGCACTGGGGGAGAGGTGGAGGGCGAGAAAGAGGTGCCCGCGGCGGGGGGGCGCCCGGGGCCGCGGAGGGGCAGAGGGGAGGGCGGAGGGAGCGGCGGCCGGGCAGACGGCCGGGCGCACGGGGGGGACGAGGACGGGCTGGGGGCTGGGGGGCGCCGGGGGCCACCCGGGCTCGGCGCAGCAGCCGCCCCCATCCTGCTCCGGGGCCCCGTGATGCTGGGGCATTGCCCGCTGCCCCCCTCGGCCGGGCACAGCCGCTCACGGGGCCCACAGCACCCGCCGGCACCCAGCGCCGGTGCACCCCGCACCCACTGCTTCCCCCCAAATGCACCCAGCACCCAGTGCACCCTGAACCAGTGCACCCTCTAACCCCCACCAGCGCACCCTGCACCCCGCATCCCCCCACCAAATGCTGCCAGCACCCACTGCCAGTGCACCCCAGCACCAAATGCACCCAGCACCCAATGCAAGCCCTACCCACCGCCAGTGCACCCCACACGCAGTGCACCCAGGACCCACTGCCTGTGCAGCCCGTAACTACAGCACCTAGCACCCTCTGCCAGTGCACCCCAGCACCCCATGCACCCCACAACCGCTGCAGCCCAGCACCCAGAGCACGCCAGCACCCACCACCTGTACACTCACATACCAGGGCACCCCCCACACCCAGTTCATCCCCGTATCCCCCACCCGCGCACCCCCGTACCAAGGCACCCCACACCCAGTGCACCCCAGCACCAAATGCACCCAGCACACGGTGAACCCCAGCACCCGCTGCCAGTGCAAACCGGCACCCAGAGCCCCCAGCACCCAGTGCCCCCCCATCGCACGCAGAGCCCAGGCGGGTGCCCACGATCTTGCTCTTTATTGCCGCGAGCGGCGGCGCGCAGCGGCCGCGCGGGGTCCCGCCGGGGAGGGGACAGCAGACGGGGGTCCCCGTGGCGGGACCCCCCCCCGGGCCGGGCGCTCAGGGTGCCCCGGCCGCCCCCCCCAGCGCACCCCAGGGCCCGTGCCGGGGCGCTGGGGTTCCTGGTGGCGGGACCCCAGCGCTTGGGAGACGCCGGGCAGGATTTGGGGACGGGGCGGGGGGGGGGACGGGAGAGGCGGTCACCACGCGGCGTCGTCGTCGTACCTGCGGGGAAGCGGCGGGGTGAGAAGAGAGGGGACGAGACCCCCCCCCCCAGCCCCCTCACCCGCCACCCCCCGGCTCCCCACCACGGGGTGCCGGGTGCCCCACCGCGGGGCGGGGGGGACGGCGACGCTCACCACGGCCTGCCGGCCCCCAGGGGCAGCTCCGGCGCCGGGGCCTCGGCGCTGGCACGTTTGCCGTACCTGCGGGACACGGAGCCCTTCGGCGCGCGTGCAAAGGGGCACGCACGGGTGTGCACACGGCGACACGCAGGGGCATGCGGAGAGGCGTGCACGGGTGTGCAAATGAGAGCTTGTGGGTGCACGCAAAGGCAACGTACAGGCGTGCAAAGCTGAACGCGCAGCCGTGCGAATGGCGCCTCGCGGCGTGCAAAGGGGCCCGTGCAGGCGTGCAAAGCCGAACACAGCCACGCGGACGGCACCGCGCGGCGTGCAAAGGGGCCGGCGCAGGCGTGCAAAGCCGAACACAGCCGCGCGAACGGCGCCGCGCGGCGTGCAAAGGGGCCCGCGGCCGGCGTGCAAAGCTGAATACGCAGCCGTGCAAAAGGCACCGCGCGGCGTGCAAAGGGGCCCCGCGGCCGGCGTGCAAAGCTGAACACGCAGCCGTGCAAAAGGCACCGCGCGGCGTGCAAAGGGGCCCCGCGGCCGGCGTGCAAAGCTGAACACGCAGCCGTGCAAAAGGCACCGCGCGGCGTGCAAAGGGGCCCCGCGGCCGGCGTGCAAAGCTGAACACGCAGCCGTGCAAAAGGCACCGCGCGGCGTGCAAAGGGGCCCGCGGCCGGCGTGCAAAGCTGAATACGCAGCCGTGCAAAAGGCACCGCGCAGCGTGCAAAGGGGCCCCGCGGCCGGCGTGCAAAGCTGAATACGCAGCCGTGCAAAAGGCACCGCGCGGCGTGCAAAGGGGCCCCGCGGCCGGCGTGCAAAGCTGAACACGCAGCCGTGCAAAAGGCACCGCGCGGCGTGCAAAGGGGCGCGCGCGCCGGCGCCCACCTCTGCCGCGTCACCAGGTTGATGTAGTGGCGCAGCGCCGAGAAGTAGCGGGCCACCTCCTCGGGCGAGGCGTCCTCGGCGGGGCTCGCCGGCTTCGGCGGGTGCGCGCCCGCCCCGCAGCCCAGGCACAGCAGGGCGCAGAGGGCCACCGCCGCCAGCGCCCGCCAGCGCTCCCGCGAGGCCACCATCTGCGGGGGGGGGGGGGGGGACACACGGGGACACGGCATCGGGGCACCCGCCACCCCCCCCCACGCAGCGTCCCGAACGGCCCCGGCTGGTTGTGTGTGTGTCCCCCCCCCCGCCACCCCGGTCTGCCCTCCGGGACACCTTCCCTCTTGGGACCCCCCACCTCCCCAAGGGGACACGGCCCCTCCAAGGGACCCCGGGTGTCCCCTTCTTCCTAGGGACCCCCGGGGAGCCCTGGCCTCCCCCTCCCAGGGACGCCCCCGCTCCCGAGGGGACACCTCCTCCCCCGAGGATCCCCCCCCCCGGCCTGGCCCCAAGGGGACGTTGCCTCCCAGGGACCCCCCAAGTCCCCAAATGGGACATCGCCCCCAGCAAGGGACCCGGGTTCTCCCCAGTGGCACCCCAGGGACCCCCCCCCCCACCGCCACCTTCCCGACGGAACATCATCTCCCAGGGACCCAAAGGGGACATCTCCCCCCCAGGGATCCCAGGTCACCCCAAGGTGACGCCTCGCCCTCAAGGACCCTCCTCACCTCCCCAGGGGGACAAGGCATCCCAGGGACCCCCAAGTCCCCAGGGGACATCCCCCCCCCCAAGGAATCCAGTTCTCCCCATTGGGACCCCAGGGACCCCCCCAAAGTCCCCAAGGGGACAAGTCATCCCAGGGACCCCCAAGTCCCCAAGGGGACATCTGCCCCCCAAGGGACCCCAGCTGTCTCCAAGGGATGTCACCTCCCCACAGGGCTCCCCCTGCTCCCAAGGGCCCCCCGGCCCCCCCGGTGCCCGTCCCGGCACTCACGGTGGAGCCGGGAGGTGCCACGGCAGGGCCTGGCGCTGCGGGGTGACGCCGGGCACGATGCCGGGGACACCGGTGGCTCCGCCACCCGCCTGGGCTCTTATAGCCTCCCGCGGGGTGGCCACTGGCTCCTCCCTCGCCCCCACCGTCCCCGAGGCCCCGCGTCACGGCGCGGCACGCCGGCAGCCCCCCGGCGCCTGGCACGGGGGCGAGGAAGAGGAGGGCGACGGGAGGAAGGAGGGAGCCGGCGCTTTGCAGAGCCCCCGGTGCTGCCCTGCGCCGAGGGGACGGGGTGACACGGCGGGGGGGGGACATGGCCACAACACCCGCCCGCGGCGGCGGGGACGCGGCTGCCTCGGTTTCCCCGGCCGCCTCCATCCATCGATCGCCGGCGCAGCCCGCCAGGACGGATGAGCTGCCCCTTCCGCCTGCCCTGCGGCAGCCCCCCGCGCCGGGGGGGGGCCCCTCGCTCCTTATGCATTTGGCATTAGGGAGCAATCGCCCCGGGGAAACCGCGCCGCGAGCCGGAGCCCCCCGCCGCGCAACCGGGGCCGCTCGGCCCGGGGCGGCCGCCGGCCCCGGCCGTCACCCCGCCTCGGGGCGGCCGCGGCGGCGGGGGGCGGCCCGGCGGGGCTCCGGGGCCTGCGAGCGTGCGAGCAGGCGGTCGAGCGCACGCGCAGCTGCGGGCGGCTTGCGGCGGCCCGCCGGGCTGGACGCCGCTTGCACGCTCACGCCCTGACGTGCACACGCGCTCGGCTGCGGGGCCGCTTGTGTGCACGCTCACGAGTGCACGCTCACACGCGGCTGCGAGGACGCGCACGCGTGCGCTCACGCATGCACGCTCATGCACGGCTGCAAGGACACGTGCAGGCTTGTGCACAGGCATGCACAGCTGCGGGCAGACATGCGTGTGCACACTCACACGCTTGCATGGGCACGGACACACGCGCGCGTGCACACCCAGCCGCAGGGACGCGCACGCGGCCCCGGCCCGGCCCCCCCTTGCCATTCTCATCGCATCGATTGCAGCGCGCCAGCACCTTTCACGTCCTCGGACACGAAGCCGCCAGGGAACAGGGCAAGGGGAGGCGCAAAGCAATTACAGCGTTTCCTTCGTTAAGGACTAATTGGATCAATGGGGGCAACAAATGCCGCCTTGCCCCGCGCCCGGCTCCGGCTCCGGCTGGGGACACACCGCGACACGCCGCCCGCACCCGGCACAGCCCCGCACGGCTCCGTGCAGGGCCACGGGACACCAGCACCGCAGTCCCCAGCGCCGCTGCGGAGGGCAGCGGGCCTGGCCCCCCCCCCCCCGAAAAAAAAACACAGCAGCAACATCAGCCCTGGCCGGGGGGGGGGGAGGAGCAGGGGCCAGCGCGGCCCCCTGGGACCCCCCCGGCGAGGGGAGAAAGGAGGCGACGGCTTTCTGCACCATTTCCCCGCGAGACAGCAAACAGCAATTTTCCAAAGGTCGCGGGATGGCTCTGCCGGCGGCTGGCGCTAACGCCCGGCGGGGGCGGCGCGGGGGGACCGGCCCCAGCGGCCGCCCATGTGGGGCCAGGGGGCCGCCGGGGCCCCCCCCGTCTCCCGGCCCCCGTCTCCACGCTCCGGCCACGGCTGCCTCGGTTTCCCCAGCCGGGCGGGCGGGAGGCCCAGGGTCCCGGCCGGCCGGACACCCCGCGCGCCGCCACGTCCCCAGCCGGGGCAGGGGGGTGGGGGGAAGCGAGGAGGCCCCGCGGCCCCCGCGCCGGGGAGGGGGGCGACGGCAGCGCGGCCCCGTGAGCAAACAGGGCCCCTGCCGCTTCCCTGCGCTTTATGGCCTGGCCGCTTCCGACGGAGGCGCATTAAGGGCCGTTTTCTGCTCCCGCGCACCCGCCGCGCCGGAGGAAGCCCCTTATCAGCGCGCCCGGGTGTCATCGCCGTGTTTGCTCTGCGCCCGGCTCTAATGGGCTTCCGATGCACCCGGCGGGCGGGCGGGGAGGGGGGGACGGGGGGGCAGCAGCCCCCGTCACCGGAGCGGGGGCCCCGAGCGGGACGGAGGCCGCAGCCGCCCCCGCAGCGCCTCGGTTTTCCCCGCGGCCCGGCCGGGGGCAGGTGCTCGGGGGTGTCGCGGAGCCGCTCTCCCCGCCGAGGAGAGCCGGGGGCGAAAGCGCGGCGGCGCCTCGGCCCCGCAGAGGCAGCCGGCGTCAGCACCCAGCTCCGGGCCCCGCAGCGCAGAACCGGAGCCGCGGGCAGGGCGGCGCTCGGCCTTCCCGCGCCCCCAACGCCGCGCGCCGGCGCGCCAGAGCCGACAAAGCCCACGGGCAGAGTTAAAAGACTTCTCGTTTCATCGGTAAAAACGCCCCGGCGCGGGGTGGAAGCTCGGCAGGGAGCGAGCGGGCGCTCGGGGCCCGGCAGGATACCTGACCACATGGTGGCCAGACCCCGGCAAGCAGGAGCCCCTCGGGCTGCCCCTTCCCCGCAGGCAGAGAAGCCGGCTCGAGGCAAAAGCCATCCCATCCTTCGGCCCTCAACAGAAATACCAAATCAGAGTATTTACAAATTGAAAAAAAAAAAAAGAATAAATAGCAGTGATTCTTAAAACAAAAAAAAAAAACAAAAAAAGCCACTCCCGCCGCCCGCCCCGAGCCCA
Organism: Rhea pennata; assembly: GCF_028389875.1. Classification (NCBI taxonomy): domain Eukaryota; kingdom Metazoa; phylum Chordata; class Aves; order Rheiformes; family Rheidae; genus Rhea; species Rhea pennata. Next base: position 3,339,168 of record NC_084688.1, read on the forward strand.
GCCCTTCGCGGCAGTCCAGTCCCGCCCGCCCGCCCCGCTCAGCCGTCCGTGGCCAGGATGACGACGGCCCCGAAAATGCCCACGTTCTGCCCGATGAGCTTCATCTGGTTCCAGAACTCGACGCGGCGCGAGTCGTGCCAGTAGCCGATGTTGCCGTCGATGAGCAGGATGGCGAGGGGCAGCAGCACGGCGAGGACCTGCGCCGCCGCGCGGACGTAGTAGCCCGAGAGGAAGGCCAAGGCGAGCAGCCCGTAGAGGACGAAGAGCAGCTGGAGGGTGAGCTCGCCGCCCAGGATGTGGTTCAGGTAGGCCAGGCGGTCCTCCTTGCTGTGCTGCAGCGAGTAGGCCTGGCGGGCAGAGCCGCAGCGCTGGAGACGCCGCGCCCAACCGCGCCGCGTTCGCCCGGGGCGGCCGAGGCCTCGCTTTCGCCGCGCCCCGACGGCGCTGCGGCACCACGGAGCCCCTCGCCGCGCACAGCCCGGCTGGAAAACCCCAAGGATCCGGCCCGTTCCCAGCCCCCCCTCCCCGCGCCCCCGTACCTGGCAGATGAGGTAGATGCCCAGGAAGACTTGGCCCGTGGACTGCAGGGAGCGGCTCCGCGGCTTCTGCCGATAGAGCTCGCCCGCGCCGCTGGCCAGGATGAGGAAGCCGCCGATGATGGCGACGGTCCGGGAGTACATCCGCACCTGGGCGAGGGCGCCGTGAGCGCCCCGGGGGGCCGGCGGCGGGGCGCGGGGCGCGGGGTGCGGGGCGCGTGCCAGGGCGGGGGGGGGGGGGGCCTCACCTTCAGCCAGTCGCCGTAGTGCACGTGGCCGCCGACGTGGGCCGCGTAGGTGGCCACGGCGAGCTGCAGGGCGGCGCCCAGGGCGAACCAGCGGCGCTTGACGCCGAAGGACATGAAGCTGGCGCAGAGCACGGCCACCCCCATGTCCACGTACAGGTAGGGGATGGGGATGTCGGGCTTCCTGGGGGGGGAGGGGGGGCGGAACCGCTCGGACCCCCACCCCCCGCCCCTCGACTGCCGGCCCCCTTCCCCCTTGCTGCCACAGCACCCCTGCCCCCCCCCCACCGCAACCCATAGCCCAGCCCCTGCCTCGGCTCCCTCTCCTGCACCGTGACCCCCACCCCCAGATCCTGTCCCCCCCCCACCTCCAGCCATCGCTGGGCCCATTTGCCCTCACCCCCTCCCCACTGCCTCCAGCCCCCAGCACCACCCCCCTCGCAAGCCCACCTGCTCCCCCGGCCCCCAATGCCCGCCCCCAAGCCCCCCCTTGCTCACCTAGCCCCCAATGGCTCCCCCAGCCCCCAACTCACCGCCCCCTGCCCCCAACTCCCCCCCAGCCCCCAATTCACCCCTCCACCCCCAACTCACCGCCCTCAGCCCCCAATACCTCCCAGCCCCCAACTCACACCCCCCAGCCCCCAACACCCCCCAGCCCCCAACTCACCCTGGAAGCCCCAATGGCTCCCCCAGGCCTCCAGCCGCCCCCAATCCCCCCACCTCCCCCCCGGGCCAGGCCCCAACGGCTCCGCCAGGCGCCCCGCGGCCCCCCCCGGCCCGCACCGGCGGCCGTCGGCGCGCTCGGCGCACAGCAGCAGCCCGCTGAAGCAGTGCCAGAACGGGAACCGCGTCAGCAGGACGCCGCCGCCCGCCGTCAGCAGCCGCAGCGCCCGCCGCCGCCACCCGCGCGCCGCCGCCATCTCGGCGCGCCCGCCCCGCCGGAAGCGCCGCCCCCCTCCCGGCCGGAAGCGCCGCCCCCCTCCGCGCGCCCCGCCGGCAACCGCCGCGCCGCCGCCGCGTTCCGCCGCGCCGCCGTTCCGGCCCCCCCCCGGCCCCACAGACCCACAGCTCCACACACGGGTGATGGTTAAAAAAATTTCGGGTTTTATTGTTTTGCTAAACAATACTAAAAAATTTTCCTTTTTTTTTTCTTCTTCTAAAGGCAGGGCTTGAATTATTTGATTTTGATCCATTTATTTTAAAAAACAAAACAAAAAAGGTAAAGGGGGAGGGAGGATCATGGCAAAAAAAAGAAAAAACAAGAAAACAAAAAAAAAAACAAAAAGAAGGGGGAAATAACAGGCCCTCGCCCAGCTCCCGCCCCACGCCGGCCTGCGCAGCCGGCGAAGCCCTGGGGCAGCGGGTGCTGCCGCCCGCCGCGGCTCCGAGCCCCCCGCCGCGGGGCGTCCGCAAAGGCACTTGGGGCTCCCCCGAGCCGCGGCCCGGCCCGGCCCGCCGGCCGCCCCGGGGGTGGGGGGGGGGTCACGGTGCCACCAGCGCTGCCACGAAAGGGGGCAGCTCCAGACCGCTGGGCGCACAGTGACCCCCCCAGGAAGACACCGTGGCCTCGGGCCGCCTCCCCCTTGCAAAAATCCCACACTGAAAAACCCCTTCCAGCTCTGCACAGAGTCCCAAGGACCGGGGGGGGGGGGGGGGGGGAACCCCTCGGACTGGAGGGCTGGTAGGATCAGAGGGTTTCTTTGGGTCGGGGTGGGGTTTTTTTGCCATGATCCTGGTCGAGAGAACTGCTAGAAGCAGAAAATATTTAAAGAACATTTTAATATATATTCATATATATATTTAAAGATAAGAAAAATAAGACTAATTCAAGCCTTGCCCTGTGCAAACAAAATTAAAACGAGACCGTGCTGGTCACAAAGGTCCCGATTCAGTTACCTCAGTCAGCTTGTTACTTTTATTTTTTAAGAGGGGTTTTCTGGGGATAGGATGGGCAAGGGAGAGATTCTCCTATGTTACAGACAGGCAAAGAGGGAGGACAGAGGGTGGGACGGGGTGACAACCCCCCTTTAGAAAAGTAAAGGGGGGGGAGGGTTTCTCGGTAAGGGGAGAAGAAAGGAAAGAAACGTCAAAAAATAAAACTAACAAAGTCTGACTGGCTCATAGGAAAGAAAACATGGCGGACAAAAGAAAGTCTGTTAGTCAAGTAATGCATGAGCTTTTAAATTATTCTCTTTTCTCGCTTGTTTTAAAGTCTAAGGTTTGGAATCGGTGAGCTCCCCATTAACGAGCCCAAAAGGAAATAAAACTGAACCCCCGCCCTCCCGCCCCGGCCTCCGCTGAAGAAGTCGACGTCTCCTGCTGGGTGGTGGCAGAGTCCCCGGCGCTCGGAGGGTGGGACTCAGGACGACAGGGAGGTTTCCTTCTGTGTTTGCTGTGCTTGTGAACGTTGCATTACCTTTTGGCTTTCCACATCTCTAAAATGTTTCTCGACCTACGAGGCGGCAGGGCGGGAGGGACAGAAAGAGGGCTCAGCGAGGCAGGGCGCGAGGCGGGCAGGGGCACCCCGCTCGCCGCGGCCCGGCCCAGGCGGCTCGCTGCGCCCCGCGCCCCTCCGGGCAGCCCCGTACGCCTCCCACCCCGGCGCAGACCCAGACCCCCGCACCACACTTACTATTTTGCGTACGTGACTCAGCGCACTTCCCTCTTTGCCTTTACAGTTTTCCACTTGATACGGAGGGGCAATAACAACTTCTTCCATCACAACTATGTTCTTCTCCTGCCATTTACAGTCTTTAATGCTGCAGGGAGGCAAGAGGGAATAGGATCAGCATCTTCCCCGCAAAGAGCAGACCTCCCCCCGACAGCATCTCTGCAGAAGCAACCCCCAGGCCACCGCCGAGCAACCGCACTGCTCCTCTTCTCGCCCCACATCCCACTGCCTGTCTGAGAGCACCTAACAGGAGCAGGGCGGCGCTGCCCACATCTTGTAGGCAGAGCAGCATCTCCCCGAGGAGGTGCACAGCTACCTCTGCGGACGTGAAAACCGCCTGGCATCTCTCGGGCACGTCCCGCTCTGCCAGCGAGAGGTGCGAGCCCGCCGAGGTGGGCGCGCACTACAGCATGTGCCGGGGAGGGCAGGGAGCAGTGAGGAAACCATCCTCCCTCCTGCACGGGGCCTTGACCTGCCCAGCACATCACCAGACTGCGTGGCTCAGGCCAGCACAGCCAGGGGAACGATTAAGGCAGTGTTTGCAGTGTTAAGCTGTAGCTCAGCGGTGCCAGGCCACGCAGCCCCTTGGCCAGGGCTCCTTCTAGCCCAGCTACAGGCATATGAATAACTATCCTGGGCAAAAAAAGAGCCAAAAGGGAAGTGTCTGGAGCAGGATCAGACCAGGTGCCAGTAGGGGACAGTAGGGTAGGGGAGAGGGTAACACAGGCAACTCCAGCAAGAACAAGGAGCCTGGAGTACCAGTGAGACCAGTCAGAGACATGGATACACTTACTGGGAGCTCCTGCCCCAGGAGTGCTCTCTAGCTCTCAAGTTATCCCAGGGAAGCGACAGAGGGAGGGATGTGGCCCAAAACTCTGCAGATCACCAGGGCCAAGGCAGAGAGCAAAGCGAGTGATTGCATCTACAAGAGGACTTACGTCTTATGTATAGTCTGGAAGAGCTGCTGTCCTTCCAGAGAGACACCAGCACTAATTGCATATGCCTGGCTCAGCTTCTCTTCCTTCTCCGTCCGTGCTTTGTTGGCAAGCTGGAGGGGAGACAAAGAGACATGGAGCTCCGCTGAGCACGATCCAAGTGCGGGCAGACAGACGCAGCCATGAGCAGGACCGAGAGCTGCGGGCCCGCTCTTGGGCGCAGGGCAACTCACGAGCAAAACCACGGGGGTACGAGGCAACCAGGCACAGAACGGGTCAGCAGCACGCTTCAACTTACGTACATTATTATTCAAGTGACCAAAACCAAAAAGCCTTGCAGACATGCAGAGCGAGCAGCCAGGCGGTTGCCTGCAGCTCTGACCTATGCCGGGTCCAAACAAGTCCACGCAAAACCCGCTAACAGCGCAAGGCGCTGAGGAAGGGGTGTTCCCTGTGAGGTGGTGAGGACAGGGCATGCCCCATGCCCGCCTGCGTACGAGTGGCATGAGCTGAGCCACAGAGGATTCTCCCTGAGGGATCCACTTCCAGCCTCCTTCAGACGCGCTCAGAGGTTTGATTTCACTTCACGGATCAGTTATTTGCTCCAAGGCTGCTCTCTAGATGCAAATCTAGGTGCAAATGGAAAAAAAAACAACACACCAGCCTCTCCAAAACGCGAAGCTCCTTCCTCTGTGCTACTGCAGAACTTGGAGACTTCATCTGCTTCTTTGTGAGCAACGACAGGGTTTGTGGACACACTCGGCACCTGCAAGGTCTTCCCCTAAAAGCTGACAGAAGTTTCCCCTTCTTCCCTGAGCAGCCATCCCTGCTCCTCAGAGTGGGTCTCTGTCAGGCCACCAAATCCTTTCCAGTCCCACTGCACAACTGAGGTGCTGTGTGGGCAGAGGGCCCGCTCCCTGTGCCGCCCCCAGCCACCCCCACGGGCTGGCGTCCTCCACGTGCACAACGCGGGCTGGCACTGCGGACAGGGCACCGGCCAGCGCTGGATCCCAGCCAGCGGGACAGGAGCAGAGCGGTCCCCACGCAGGGAGCCCAGCCTCACGTTCAGTCATCACCTTCACACGAGTCCGGGGCAAGCAACATTTAGCGTAAGTCTCTTATACACCCAAATACAGCTCTGCTGTTCACTATTTGGATCACAAGTTAAACCTGCAGCAACTTTAACTCATGGTTTGACTTGTTTCAAGTCATCTTTGCCACTGTTTGTGTCTCCTGGATGTTTTGACCAGCCTCTTCAGGGATGGGGTGTGTTGGGGAAGTACCATCTTTCTGCATTCCCCTGTTCAGGAAAAAACCCACAGAGGGAAGATCAGCTGCTGGGGCCAAACACACAAGTGCCAGGTTTCCCTCTGCCCTTTCCGAACAAGATGTTGCTCTTCAGGTCCAAACCACCTTCCACTGCTCGCTGTTTATTCAGCACTTGACGACTGGGGATGTAGACAGGCAAGATGAGTCCAGAATAACCATTACGTTAGGGCTAATATGGTGTAAATGCCTCCATACAGATCATGCTGGAATATGAGCAACTTTATCCCAGAATGGTTATTCTGTTCCAAAAAAAGCAGAGCAGTTATTTGGGAACAACAACAAAAGAGTCACTCTGGCAGCGCACAACGTCCGCATGTGGGGAAGCTTAATCCAGCGCTCACATCATCCCAGAATAGAGAGGGGAAACTCCACCCCTCGCTCATCCCCTGCAGTAAAATCCACAGCCACAGCAGAGAAAGTAGCTGCAACTGCTTCAAGGCAGGAGACAGGCAGGCAGCGACATCCTCGCAAGCGACGCGCCGGACAAGCCATTTTTCCCCTGCGAGAGCTGCTGCAGTGGAAGAGCCACATTAGCATAGCCTCCTACGCCAGCCAGCCCTCCTCCATAGGAAAGGCCTCACACTTGCAAGCGCTCCAAAATGCGCACACACAAAGTAGCTTTTTTCCCCCCTATTTTTGCTCAGGAACAAAGTGCTGGTGGTAACGCAGACGTGCTGAGCCTCAGACACTTGCTTCCAGCCCTGGGATACATGATGCCCACCTGAACTACCCCTGGTTCCCTCAACCACCTCACGTGCCCTCCCCCAGCCAGCCAAACTGCCTCATTTCCAAGCGAGCATCGCTCTCACGTGGCTTTCTGCTGACGCGGATATACCAGGCTATGCCACAGAAGACCTCTAAACGAGCTGCTCTTTCATCGAGGCGATCCCTGCAAAGCTGCATGGCACTCAAAAGCTGTTCAAACCAGAGGTGCAGGGAGGGGGACAGACTTCAGAACTGCCTGGCCATCCGTTCCCGAATCCCTCACAAAGACGACCGCTCCGACAAAAGCACTGCTCCCTCAAAGGCCCAGAGAGGAGATGAGGACAGTGGCATTGAGGTCAAGCGGTTCCCTTCAACCAGCCCGGCTCCACTAAGAAACCGGGACAACAGCAGAGGCCCTGATGAGTAAAAGGGCAAACGCATCGCAGCCTAACACACAGAGGAGACGACCTGCAGCAGCAGCACGGTCCAGTACAGCCCTGAGCGGGATGCTGCTCTTGACCCAAGAGGTGAAGAGAGACTGAGTTCCTCTGTACTGAACGAGGGACAGTTTCATACAGGTAACGCACGACAGCAAGCACCTTCCCAAGGAGCAGTTTCTCCCCCTTGCCCAATGACCGAGCAAGCTTTTCAACCAAAAATCCCTGTTAGTTAATGACAGTGCACTTCAGACAGCAGCAAAGAAACACCTTCTAAAAGCCCCCTTTCGGGATAAAAAGCCCAAGCTCCCACTGAGCAGGGGCACTTTTTGTAGCCAACAACACTAATAAGTGACAGATTTCCCCACCACCACCCAGCCCATCTCCTGAAAAAGCAAACACTAGGCAGAAATAGCGCGTTGTGTCTGCTTTCCATGCTCAGATGAGCAAGGCTTGCTGCAGCACCTTTCTGCTTGCTTTTCATGTGCTCCTGAACCTCTCAGTGAACAACCAGGGAGCCTTAACAGAGGAACAGGAGGGTGGAGAAAGGATCCTTTTCTTGTTCACTAGCCTCCGCTCCGGCCCAGGCAGTGGCATGAAGAGGCTCTGAAGCAGCCTGCCCCAGGTCTGCATAGAGATCGCTCTCTCCTAGACTGCCAGCCCACTTCAAAGCTGGTTTACAAGCCTCGGTGCAATGTTCCCCAGTAACTTTCCTGCATCTGAGTCATCCAGCCTTCTCCAGGGCTTCACTAACACTTCATCCAGCTGGGGCTCTTTCCTGAGGCTGGGAGGGAGACTCACCATAGAGGCTGGTGTACCTGGTTCTCAGCTGGCTCCATCGCCTTCACCAAAACATTATTTCTCTCGTGATGTGGATGAGTTGGACCTACGACACTGAGCAGAGCAAATCTCTTCAGCTCCCCACTGTTCCCTCAAACGGCTCCTCCACAGAAGACTTCCCACCAAGCAGCACTTTCCTTGCAGTTGAGCCCTTCATGCTGCACATTTGAAATATAGATTTGCTTTGTCCATTTCTAAGGCTATGTTTTACCAGGCATCAGGATGCTCATCTAGCTCAAAGCGGCAGTCACAGCAACTCATCTTTCCCTGCCTACTCAGCTCTTCAAGTACCAGGTCCCAGGAGAAAAAAGCACCTGCTGAGACAGACGAGTCTAGCTTTGGGGACAGCCCTGCGAGGAAGGCAGGTAACAACAGGCATCTGCAAGGAAATCCCAGGGAAGCTCAGAAGAGCTCGTGCGCACCACCACACACAACAGCAAGCCACCAAGGGTAGCATCTCACCGCTGCTTCATTTAGCACCCTTATACCCCAGCATTAACAGCACTCAGCAAAACCTAGTCTTGTCAGAACAGAGGAACATGGCAAAGATAAACAACTACAACAGTTCAGGCTCTCCCCGGCCCCCTGGCAGGGCTCTTGCAGGCGCTGCAGTCCTCTTGAGGGCATCCATCAAGTACACTTCTAGAACCCACGCTTTAGCTAGAACGCAGCAGTCCCCCACTAGAAAGCTGACTTGCAACTTTGACTCGTCTCTTAACCACGCACCAAGATCCCAACCTGAAGGGTCCTTACAGGGGAAATACAAGCGCGCAATAGAAGTGCTCTCCCTACTCATCACAGCGAGCCGTGGACAAGAAATGAACTGGACGTGCCGATTCTCTAAAATTCCAGCCTCTCCAATTCAAGTGTTCAAAATAGCTTCCTTGTTCCCACTGCGTGCTGCTCCCTCCGCCGCACTGTGTGGTTTCACACCCCCCGGCTCCAGCGAGCATGTGAACGCGCGAGGGCTATTAAGCGGATTCAGATATGCACCTTGTGCAACGATTCCATGAATGAATGAGTCACTTCCCTTCCCTATTCATCTCTGTATGAATGATACAAAATATGCGCAAGGCGAAGGGCGACAGCGAGGCCCAACGAGCGCCCTGCCACATCCCCCCCCCCCCCCCCCCGCCGCCAGGACGGCCTCCTGCCCAGCTCAGGCGTTAGCAGCGACGGGGCCCAGCAAGAAGGCCCGAGGCCAGGCTGCTCGGAGGAAGGCGAGTTAAGGAGGTCCCGGGGAAACCAGGCGGCCGAGCCCTCCGTGCCGCTTGCCAAGCCCAGCACAGTTGCGGACGACTCCTCAGGCAGACTCCGGAGCGCCGTGCCAAGATCCCACAGCTGGTGCCAGCCCCGCTCGACGGGCTGGCGTCCCCCCAGATGTCCCAGCTAAGGCCCCACAGGGCATAGCCCCCGCAGCGCCGGAGATAACCTCTCAGATCCTGGCTGGCAGCTCGCGTAGAGCCGACGCAGGTACCTCCTCCCCTGGCCTGGCCCCCTCGTGCGTGCAACACTCTAAAGCAGTGAAGCTGGAGAGAGAGGTTTTATCCCCGCCGCCCACAGGGAAGACAACCATTTTGAGGCCTTCCTTCTAACGGTAGCTCAAGTAAAGATGTCCCCTTCCTCCCCCCGGGGCTCCCAGCCCCCTTCCAACACCACCACCCCATACGCAGCATACGTGACTCACCGCCCTGTTCTCTGTGCCCTCCGTGTCCCATCTGGGATGTCCGCCCAGGCTGAAGCACAACAGTAAAATTTACTACTAAGCGAGTCAGAGCATGACGTTTGCAGCCCCGGCGACACGTTCTTTGTTTCACAGCTCTCCTTTCCCTCCAGCTCCTCTCCTGTGCTCCCACGGCTGCAGATTTTACCGAATCCTCAGCAGTTCAGAGCCTTTTCAATAACATCTCCCTCGTGTGCCCATCACCGGCAGCAGGAAGCTTTGAGTTCAGCCGTATCTCGACTGAACTGCTGCCAACCCTTAGTCACACCTTCATTATCTTCCTATTCCAATTCTTCGCAATCCCCTTTCCTACTCCTCCAGCCATCCTGCAGCTGTCACGGGGTCAGCGACTGCACACCAGCCTTTCACTGCAGGAGCTCAAGCACAAGGCTCTCTCCCCATCCGCTGCCCTCCCGCACCCTGGCCATTTGCTATCGATTCAAAGTGGTTCCCCCTTGATTTTTGCTCGTCTTCACTGCAGCCGCCCTCCTTTCTCCCCACAAGCTGCCTCCGCGCCGCTGGCTTCCCAGCTGCCCTCCCCAGAGTGCTGTTGTTTGTTCTGCATTCAGGATGGCTCTTCCAAAGCTGCCTTCCACGGCTACCTGCAGCCAACACACAGCCCGCTTACTCCCTCCCCACACCTTCCCCTGCGGCCAGCCTGCAAGCTTATTTCCTTTACCCCTTTTCCACACAACAGGTCTATCTCCCACCCCAATGGGCCAGACTGTCTTCTAAACCCAGGAAATTTTCTTGTCCTGGCATTTGGGATCTGCTACCAGAGCTTCAACAGCTCCACTGTCTCCTCGGGGCTCTGCTTACTCTCCAAGGTCTCTCGGAGCAGCAAGACAAGGGCTTGTCTCAGAGCATCACAAACACATTCCCATGTGGCAAGAGCTCCTTCCTCCATTATCGCCAGGATCGATTTATCTGTATTCCAGTCCTGAGGCACCGGCAGACCCCAGCTCGCCTGCATGTTTATGGAAGAGGAGACGTGGGTCAGTGCAACACAGAACAACGTGACTGTCGCAGGAGAGACGGACTCTTGGCTGTACTGGGGGCTGCACACAGACCTCCATCCACTTGACATTGCCTAAATACAACATTCGGCCCGTTTTTCCTGCACCAAGTCCACAGCAATTACTTTTGATGCCAGAAAAACTGAACCAAGTATCCGAAGGCAGTGTGACACAGAGCATTTTCTCCACAGCAGGCCTGTCCACCTCCCAGCTGCACTCTCAGCGATATCGCTTGATGCAATTACAAGGAATAGTTGCATCTTTACAGCAATTGTGTCATTTGAAACCTCTGTCAACATGATAATCCAGGGAGAAAGAAACTCACAGGAGTTACAGGCCACTCAGCCAAGGCCAGCGGGAATAAGGCCCGCGCCACCCGAGCAGCACACTGCTCCCTGACAGTGGGCAGCCGTGGCATTGCAGGCTGGATGTTTCACACGGGATTCCAGTTACCACAAATACCAACCAGCCTTGGACACAGGAGAGCATAAAACCAACCCACAGCCTACCTGAAATTACCTACAACGGAAGGAGATTTCCACACGGAGACACAAATTGAAAAAAACCCACAGCCAGACCTACCACATGGCTTTCCAGAAGCTCCTCCAGGCTCCAGTTTGACCACATTCCCCCCCAGTACTGTATTGTGTCTCAAATGTGTCTCCCAAACACCAACTGAAGAGGCACGTGGCCTCGAGGCAGCAGGCTGGGGCACTCTCTACCCACAAGAGCCCTCTCTGGAGCAGGAGGGCTAGAGCTCCCCAGCCCGACCGTCCCCCGCCGCTTCACAAGAGCGTTTCCATAAGCATCCCAGAGCTCGAGTTCACCTCCCCTTTTTTGACACTACCACCGGGAATCAGAAACTACCCTCTTTTGTAAGGCATGAAAGGCAACTCCTCAAAAGTTAAACCAATTGTGTGCATTTTACAGCTCCTGTCCACTATCCTGCAATCAGACTATATCAAAAATAGTTCCGTTTTGGAAAAATAATAAAGTTCACGTGATTAGGGGGCCACAGGGAGAGTCGTCACCCCCAAAGCATTAACCTACCTGCAGCCTCTTCTAGCATTAGTGTTCATGAGAGCACAGGAAGTTCCTAATATGTTCTTAACCTAGGGTCTTGGGAGAGAGCACCGGGAGGACCTGCACACGACAGGTTAAGAGGTGGGAAGTCTCACAAGGTAATGAGCAGCACAACAGCTCTGGCAATATTCATTTTTTATGCAAGTGTTTGACCGGGGAATTTGGATCATTTGCTGTCACAGGAAGTACCTGTCGCATTTTTACACAAAGGCTTCAACATCCCATCAGAGCAGGGGAGCACAACGTGCTGACCTTCCCTCTCTCCAGCCATCAAACTGCCACGTCACTCTGCCAACGGTACTGGGGCTTCAGTGGGAGCCAGGAGGATCAAGACCACTGGACATTTCCTGAGTGAAAAGGGGCTGCATAGCCTTAACACTACTAAAAGCACGCCAGAGGTCCCAGAGTAGAAATCCTTGGTCAGAGCGTTTAAAGCTGCAGCTTGCATCCACTTGCCAGCAGAGATCCACGTTTACTCCTGCTACAAGAAGCCAGCGCATAGCGCAACAGCCTCCCAAGAGGGCGTAAGCCACAGCGCAGGGCTAAGCCGTCTGCCCTGCACTCCCACCCCACACCTTCAGTGCTTTAAAGGGAGAACACAGCATCACTCAGACACTTCAATCTACGCAGTAGGACCACACTGGAAACTCCAAATGATGCTGCAGCCAGCATCATATTATAAATATAGACAAAAGGAGACTTCAGGCACTAAACTGATGCACAAATGAGCGCCCAGGGTAGCCAAGAACAGCAACAGGTCCAATTCCCCAAATACCGCCCAGCCAAGCAGAGCACCCAGCCCATCAACCCTCACCATCCAACAGCTCACGCAGGATGCCACAGACTCATAAGGAATCCGTCTCTCAGTGACTCTCAGAGGAAAACAAGCCAATGACACTGCTCATCTGGCCCCATGCACCCCCATGTGCCTCACAGCACACTTCAGCAAGAACCTGGTCAGCAAACTCCCCCAAAGGCCTGAGCTTTCCTTGGCACAGTGAGATGCTGGAGTCCAGTTGCGTACCCGTCACCCCAGAAATTTCCTCTCTCTCACCTAGGACCTCAGCTTTGGTGCTGAACAACCCCTAAGCAAAGAGGAATTCTGCAGTGTTACTGCAGAAACTCCAGCAGACACTAAGCAATCTCCAGCATATGGGTCACAGAGACTCAATATGTTGACGAGATCTTACTCTAAACCCCCTCAAAAGGGTCATGTGAAGTCATGATTGAAGCAAGTGATTTGAAGTTTAAAAGTTAATGCATCCCCAGTAAGAGGAACAGCATTAACTTCACCACACAAATCCCTTTTCCCCAGGAGCATCTCAAGCCCACGAAGGATAAGTTCTTACCTTGCTAACATTGAGTGAAGCTAAAGGAGGAGGGGTTTCCGTGCGGTCATTAATTATTTCCACTTCTGAAACATACTGTAAGTTTACAAGCAGGATATCTGCGTGGTTAGGCTTTCCACTGGAAGAGGGGCATTCTGGAGGAAAAAAATATTAAGGAAAAATCTAGACAGAGACATGTCTGACCACAGAGAGCTATCCAGAAGCAAGTCAGGAGAACATCTGATTTTTCAGCAAGTGAGTTCTTCCACTGTCCCAACACCTACTCGGCCAAATACATGGTCAAGACCCAGACAACACCACCAATCTCTTCTTTGACTCATTTGATGCTGACCTGATTTTCCTGACTAGAGCAGACAAGAACTTTCAGCCAGCAGCTGCTGTAACCACAACATACGTGACCTAGGATGATGTGTGATCTTTTCAGAAGCAGCAGCTTAGCCCAGGCTAGCCAAGGAGGCGCAGAGCTCTTGCTACTAGTTTCAGCTGTAGCGCAGCCTGCTTTGCTCTTCGCACAAGCATGAGGCAGTAAAAGCTTGTCTATACAGGGAAGCTGACTAAAACAACTCTTGTGCCTTAAATTTACACATTTCATGCCCGTAACTGCTTCCTTATGCAAACAAAAGCTAAGCCAAGAGCCTCCACAGAGAACAGTCCCCTAGTGCAGATATAACACACATTCCTCTACAGGTCCACAGAAAAGGCCTCTTTGCCCTCACTCACCTCCCAGTAGTACCTCAAACACAGGCAAGGTTTGTTGTGGTTGGTATTGCTAGCATGATTGGGAAGCGTAAATTAGACAACAGTGCACCACCCCCAGAAAAACCTTTATAGAACTGACATTAATTCCTGTGCAATCTGTTCCTGCGGAGGCTGCATAGCTAGCCCTCCGCTCTTTCATCTGCTGGAGCGAGCAGGCAGCGCAGCAGAGCCACTGTGGGCTTCTCAGCACAAAGAGCCTCTTCCACATCATCAGTGTCTCCTCCTAGGAAGAGAGGCTCACGCAGGTCGGTTTTCCTCTCCTCCTTTCTCGCCTGAGCCAATCTGAGCAGCTGCTCAGGCGAAGACCTCACTAGCAAATGGCCTTCAAGAAAGGGATGCCCAAGGAACTCTGCAAAAGTTAAGTCTCTTCCTTTGGAGGGATAAGATGGAGCATCCCAACTTTTGAAGAAAGATCCAGACTTACAGCAAAGCCTGAATGGGAACTCTCAGACTACTACCTCATCCCTTGGGCAGACGGTCAGCCTGACCCACTGAGCCCTCCGTAACTCACTGCTTCCCTCCAGAATGAGCCACTGGAGCCAACAAGCCACCTCAAGCACTTCTCCAGCCTCCTTCCAACACCACACCCTGGGCTGCGTGTCCACCTTCGCGAACTCTCTGCATTTCCTCTGCTGTCTCACAACAGCCTTTGCCCTCACCATATTTGCAGGTTAAAGAGAAAAGTACATGCTTGCACACACGTGTGCACATACATACTTTTTAAATTCCCTAGCACTGCCTCCCTGTCTCTCCTCCATGCAATCCCCCCTCCCACGTCCCCTTCCCTCCCCCAACCACATGGCATTCCTTAGGCCTCCACCCTCAACGACCCCACAGCCACTGTGCCTGCACATGCTGCGAGCAGACTTCGCTTTCTTGCCAAACCCAGGCAAATTCAGTCTCTCCACCGAGCCAGCCCCGTTTCAGCTGGGAATCTCCCTGCAAGTCACCCCAGGCCTAAAGCTCAGCTCCTCTCTACTGGGCTCCGCTCCTCAGGGCTCTTTCTTCCCCCCAGAAGCCATTCCCCAGCTCACCCTGCCTCCTTTCAGACACCCGGGGCGTGCTGCCCTCCTGAGGTCCCCCCCCCTCCCCGAGGCTCCCTTCACCCACCTCCATTCTCCCCACCGGGCCCCCTCAAGGCTTCCCCTGCCACCCCAGAAACTCCCCCACAGTCACAAGATATCCCATACAGACCCTCTATCCCTCACTACAGGGCTCCCCAAACCCCGCACGGCTTCAAGGCCCTGTCATAATCCCCACAGGACTTCCCCCCCCCCCAACACCTCTATGGGATTCCTGTAAGGCTCCCACCATCCCCAGAAACCCCATGGGACTTCCCCCCTATACCCACTGGACCTTCTCATCCTCCTTCCAAAGCCTGTCCCTGCCGTCCCACAGGGCTCCCCCTTCCCTCATGCCAGCACCCATAGGCTCCCCTCACACAGCTGTCCACTATCCTTCTTAAACCCCACAGGGCCCCCCTACCCCATAGGGCCTTCCCTTGCCTTCAAAGCCTCCCCTTAAATCCCTAAAGCAGTTCCTATTCCTCCAAGAACCTCCTCATAGGACCCCCCTCACAGGACAACCCCCTTCCTCCCTGAACCCCGCAGGGCACCTCTATCCCCCCATAGGTCCTGACCATATGTTCAAGGCCTCCCCTAAAAACTCCATATTGCTTCCCTCAACGCTATAGGGCTCCTTCCATCCTCAAGCCACCCCCTTATAGGGCTTCCTATCCCCTCATAACCCTCCCAAACCCTTCAACAAGGCTCCTCACTCCCCCCCCAGGACCCTACTTAGGGCTCTTCATCCCACTAAGCACCCCTCTATAGGGCTCCTCACACCAAGACTCCCTCTGTAGAAGTTCCTCATCCCCTGCAACCTCCTCTCCAGGACTCCTCACTCCAGCAAGAATCCCTCTATAACGCTCCTCATCCCATCAACGACCGGGCTCCTTACCCCCCCCACCAGAAACTCCCTAGGGCTCTTCGCACCATCAACGACCCCCTATAGGGCTCCTTACCCCCCCCCCAAAACTCCCTAGGGCTCTTCGCATCATCAACGACCCCCTATAGGGCTCCTTACCTCCCCCCAGAAACTCCCTAGGGCTCTTTGCACAATCAACGACCCCCCTATAGGGCTCCCTACCCCACCCCCCGAAACTCCCTAGGGCTCCTCGCACAATCAACGACCCCCATAAGGCTTCTTACCCCCCCACACCAGAAACTCCCTAGGGCACCTCGCACAATCAACGACCCCCTATAGGGCTCCTCATCCCCCAACCCCTCCTCCGAGGGCTCTTCACCCCGCCAGGCACCCCTCTACAGGGCTCCTCGCCCCACCGCGAGCCCCGCTATAGGGCTCCTCGCCCCCTCCCCAAGACCCCCCATAAGGCTCCCCGCACGGCCCCGACCCCCCCTCTGAGGGAGCCCCCCCAGCTCCCCCCCCCCCCCCCCCCCGCCCAGCGCCCCTCGGGCCGCCCCCCCCCCCACCTCCCCCCGCCCTCCCGGGCCCCCGGCGCTGGCGGGCGCCCCAGGCCCGGCCGGCGGTGCCGGGCCGCCGCGCCCGCGGGCCGGTGGGATACTGAGCGCCAGCATCTTGCTGGGGTAGTCGAAGGCGACGACCTCGCCCTGGAGGCGCTGCTCCTGGCAGGTGCGGCACGACACCTGGCTGCCCACACTGAAGTACTCGCCCGGGGCCGCCATCTTGTCTCAGCCCCAGCAGCAGCGGCCGCCGCGGCTCGGCTCGGCTCGGCTCGGCTCGGCTCAGCCAGGCGCGGCGCGGCGGGGCGGGGCGGGGCCGGGCCGCGCGCGCCGCCGCCGCGTCACCGCCGCGTCGCCGCCGCGTCACCGCGCGCGCGCGCCGCCGCCGCCGCCGCCGCCGCCGTGACCTTGCGGGAGGGGAGCGCGGCCCCGCCGGCCGCCGCCCGCGCCGCCGGGCACCGGCCGCCCGCGCCGCCGCGCAGGGGCTCGCCGAGCCCGGCCCGCGCCCGCAGCCGCCTCGCCCCGCGGGGCTGCGCGACGCCGCGAAAGCGCCGCGCCGCGCCGCGTGTCCCTCGGGCCGCCCCGTAGCCGGCCGGCGCCGCTGGGGCTGCTGGGAAGTGTAGGCGGAAGGGGCGGGCGGCCGCGGCCGGCGGCGGGGAGCGGTGGGTGAGCGCGGGGGAGGGGCGGGGGAGGGGCAGTGGGGCCGGGGGGTCCGCTGGGGGCGGGGAGGGGCGTGGGGGCCGGGGCAGCTGGGCGGGGGAGGCGCAACGGGCCTTTGGGGGAAACAGGGCGGGTAAGGGGCGAGGGGAGGGGGCAGGGGAGCCAGGGGGGACACGTGGGTGCAGGGGGGGCGCCGGGACCAGGCTGGGGGCAGTTGGGTGCAGGGGGGGGCCACTGGGACCAGTCTGGGGGCAGTTGGGTGCAGGGGGGGCACTGGGACCAGTCTGGGGGCAGTTGGGTGCAGGGGGGGGCACTGGGACCAGGCTGGGGGCAGTTGGGTGCAGGGGGGGCACTGGGACCAGTCTGGGGGCAGTTGTGTGCAGGAGGGGGCACTGGGACCAGTCTGGGGGCAGTTGTGTGCAGGGGGGGCACTGGGACCAGGCTGGGGGCAGTTGGGTGCAGGGGGGGGCCACTGGGACCAGTCTGGGGGCAGTTGTGTGCAGGGGGGGCACTGGGACCAGTCTGGGGGCAGTTGGGTGCAGGGGGGGCGCCGGGACCAGGCTGGGGGCAGTTGTGTGCAGTAGGGGGCACTGGGACCAGTCTGGGGGCAGTTGTGTGCAGGGGGGGGCACTGGGACCAGGCTGGGGGCAGTTGGGTGCAGGAGGGGGCACTGGGACCAGGCTGGGGGCAGTTGTGTGCGGGAGAGGGCACTGGGACCAGGCTGGGGGCAGTTGGGTGCAGGGGGGGCACTGGGACCAGGCTGGGGGCAGTTGTGTGCAGGAGGGGGCACTGGGACCAGGCTGGGGGCAGTTGTGTGCGGGGGGGGGGGGCACTGGGGCAAGCTGCCCCCTGAGCGGGGCCCGGCCTGGGCGCCCTGACCCTGGGGTCTCCGGAGCTGCAGGGCGCATCGTGGTGTTAACAGTCCTCCTTGGACTCTTCCCGGGGTATGATCAAATCGCTCCGTGAACCCGTGCCAGCTTCGGAGACCCCCGGGTGAGTCCCGGCACAGCGGCCAGCCGGTGCGACAAGCGCGCCCGGCCTCGAGGAGGCACCTCCGGCCCCTTTCCTGAGCCCCATCGCTGCCCTCCGGGCTGCTCTGCAGACTAACGCCCGCTGCCTCCCTCCAGCCTGGCACGATGGACGTGCTGTATACCACCGGAATCCGCTTCGCGGAGGTGCTGCAGTCGGGGCCGCCCTGGCTGGAGAAGTTCTGGCTCTCGGTGACCTCCCTGGCTGATCCAAAAGCATCTTCACCATCTGTTTCCCTCTCGCCTATTTTCTCGACCGCAAGGTGGGGGTGTTGGTGCTGTGGATTGGCCTGGTCTCCGAGTGGCTCAACGTGGTCTTCAAATGGTGAGCAGAGCGCCCAGATTCCCGCCGTAGCGTGCCTGTCCCCCTAGCTCATCCCTGCGGGATGAGTCGCGGCACGGGTACGCTGGCAGGGCAGACACGCAATCGCTGGCTCCCGCTTCGCGAGCCTTTGGGCACCTGCGCTGCTCCTGCCCGTGCTGTGCTGAAGGCACGCGGAGCTTCCGCAGCTCAGCTCGCCGGTGGTAGCGCACATGCCAGACGTTCGCAACAGACAAAACCGCGCCGGTCTGAGCTGCAGCTGGTGGCCCGGGAGCCGTAAGAACAGGCAGAAACCTGCCCTCCTCCCCTGCTGCTGCGTGCCGGGGTGGGAAGGGAGCCAACATCTAGGGGCTGCCTAAGCCGAGGATCGCTGTCACCCCCTCTGTGGGAAGCTGCCACCTGATCCTCTGCCCCGGCTTGGCTCTGTCGGGCTCTGCTCTCCTGCGGACGCCGCGGCGCAGTCCGTAGCGCAGCCGAGGAGGCTCTGCCGGTGGAGCAGGCTCTCCAATCCAGAGGGTCCACGCGGGCGGTGAAGGCTCTGGCCCGGTTTGTTCAGTAGCAATTCACTGTTGTTCTTCTATCCACCAGGTTCTTATTTGGGGAGCGCCCGTTCTGGTGGGTCCACGAATCGAGACTCTTCAAGGACCAGCCGATCCCAGTGCACCAGTTCCCCGTCTCCTGTGAAACAGGACCGGGTGAGTTACAGGCGAAACCTTCGGCTCGCATCTCCGGAGAATCCTGCAGAATGAGGGGGTCCCGACTTGGGGTGACACATCCTCAGCGTGCTGCCGCGCGCTGACACGCTGCTCCGGCTGCAGAGGGGCAGCCAGAGGCATCCCGGATTAGCAGGACACAACAAGGGAGAGCATGGAGCTGAAACCACGCAGGGGAACAGAGTAGCACTGGACAATTCTCTGTTTGCTTCAAGGGCGTAGAGGGATCCAGGGAACCTGCCGGTCTGGCTGATCTTAGAGCTGAGGTGTCTTCAGCGATTACATGTTCTCTTGCCAGCATTTAGCTCTATAAAGATGATGCTGCTAGGAGCTAGGAAGACTGTCCCTGCAAAGCTAGCGTTAGAGAAGGCATTGCTGCTTCTTTCCTGGCCAGCTGCCTGTTTCCTATCCGTAAAACAGGAATTTACCCATCCGCTACAGAATTAAATGCAGTGGGTCCTGCCAGAACTAGAGGGGCTGGCGGGCCGCAGGCATCCGTAGGACAGCGCTGCGATTGCCCTGCGTGGATGGCGCTTTAGGAGCCCGGGAGATCTTGTCCCTTGTGGTGCTCTAGGCCCCGTGCAGACAGCTCGTCGCAGCTCTCGGCCTGCGTCGCTGTGGCCAGAGGCTGCCAGTGGCCTGGCAGGACGTGCCAAGCGGGAACGCTGTTCATCAGCCAGCGTCTCGCAGCGGAGCAAACGAGCGAGCGGCGGGGAGCAGGACGGGTGCCACGGCCGTTGGCAAGGTGCAAAGAGCACAGGCGGCTCTGGGGCCAGGAAACCCGCAGGAGAGTCTGCCGGCGGCAGGGACGCCGGAGCCTCCCGCGCCCTTTCTGCCCGGCCTGCCCCGTTCACAGGGCCGTTTGCCTGCCCGTTTTCCTGGGCAGGCGACGCTGCATCCTGACCCGCAGGCGCCGACCGGCTCGCTCTGGAGATGCTGTTTTGCCTCCCTCCACCCGTGTCCCCAGGATGGGGTCTTGGGTTTGGCCCTTGGTTGTCAGCCAGGAGGGAACGCAGGGCAAAGACGGGTCAGCCTAGCAGCCGGGGTGCAGCCGCTGCCCTCCGGCTCAGTCCCGCACATCCTGGCTGGTGGAGGGGTGCCGCCGTGCCGGGGGCACGTCCTGTGCTTGCTGACCCTGGGCTGAAGCCACGTGAAACCTAGCTTTAGGCACGGAGGCGTGAAAACCTCACAGGCATCCTCGCTAAATAGGCGTGTGCTGGCGAGACCGCGCCGGGGAGGCGTCGACGGGGACGGGAGATGGCGTTTAGCAGCTCCGTGCTGCCTCTGGGGCAGCCCTGCCGTGGGGCTGCCGGTGATGCTGCGCTGCCCGGCAGCGCGCCCGCCGCGCCGTCCACAGCGGGGGGGGGGGACGGTTTGCTCAGCGTCCCGTGCTTCCCCTTCGCAGGCAGCCCCTCCGGCCACTGCATGATCACGGGGGCAGCCCTGTGGCCGCTCGTGACCGCCCTAACGGCGCTGGCTTCCAGGCACTCCAGAAGGTGAGTCCGTGCGGCCGGGGTGATCCCCCCCCCACCCTGCTGGCGTTGCCGGCTCTGCACGGACCTCACCCCGCACTAAGCCCCTTCCTGCCTAATCCGCCAGCACCCGTGGCCAGGGAGAGATCCCTGGGTCTGAGGAGCTGGCTCGCTGCAGGGGGCCACGCAGCGGTGGGGGGGACAAGGAGGCCGAGACCGAGCTGGTCCCCTGCAAAGCCCTGGAGACCCCCACCAACCCCACCTCGCTGTTTTGCCTTCCTCACTGGTGTTTGCTCTCGTCCCTCCTGCCAAGGAGGGATCCAGCCCTGCCCCAGCTGCTGCAGAGCGCTCCCACCCTTGCCGCTCACCCTCCTTGCCTTGCAGCGCGGTGGCGAAGCTGATCCCCTGCACCGCCTACGCCCTCCTGCTCCTGGCCGTGGGGCTCTCGCGGGTCTTCGTCCTCGCTCACTTCCCGCATCAGGTGGTTGGCGGCATCCTGGCGGGTGAGTGGCGCGGGGGCCGGGACGGTTCGGGTCGCTCTGCCCGCGGCCGCGAGCCCCATGCCCGAGCCGGCCCGTCCTCGCTCTCCAGGGGTGGCCCTAGGCTGGGGCCTGCAGGCCCGCGCCGTGGCCGGGCGCACGCTGAGCTTCTTCGTGCGCGCCTCGCTGGGCCTGCTGCTGAGCGCCGTCGCCCTGCACCAGCTCATGATCGTCGCCGGCGTCGACATCGACTGGTGAGTGCTCTGCCCCGCTCGCCGGCCAGGGATCCGTCCTGCCCGCCTCCGTGCTGGAGCGGATGCGGAGCGCTCCCTCCGTGGCGCGTCCCCTTTCGTTGGGGGGGGGGGCGGTGGAAACGGGACAGTCACCCCCCCCCCACCACCGCGATCGCGCCTCTGCTCCCTCCGCAGGTCCATCCGCCTGGCCACCAAGTGGTGCGCGAACCCCGCCTGGCTCCGGTTCGACACGCGGCCCTTCACGTCGGTGTGCCGCGACGCCGGCAGCGCCCTGGGGCTGGGGCTGGCCGCGGGCTGCCCCGCGCAGCGGCTCGCCCCGCGGCAGAGGGGCGCCTGCGCCGTGCTGGCCGTGGCGGCCGTGCACGCGCTGCACCGCGGCTTCCCGCAGCCGGAGGACGTGGCCCTGTGGTACGGCGCCAGCTTCCTCAAGTACGCCGCGGGGCCCTGGCTCGTGGCCGGGCTCGTGCCCCGGCTCGTCCTCGCCTGCCCGCGGGGCTCCCCGCACTCCGAGTAGCGTTCCCGCTGTCGCCCCGGCTCCGGAGCCCGCTGCTCCCTCCCGGCTTTGCCCTCGGCTGCGCCCGTCGCTGGTCGCTCCGTGCTGGGGACGTCCGCCCGCACCCAACCCCGCTTTTGGGACAAAAAGCCAGTTATTTACCCCGTGCTCTGCGGGGCTGGGGACGCGGCATGGGTGACCCGTGCCCGCCGGGACAGGGTGCCGCGGAGAGGCCGGTCGCGCCCGGGATGCAAAGCGGTACCCGCGTCCCTCCCGCCCCCATGGGGCTCCCTCGCCCCCCCCCCCCCCCCCCGGGGGCCCTGCCTGTCCTCGGCGCCATGCCCCATGGCCATGTTTCTAACCAAATAAAAGCTTTTTCCACTCACCTGCCGGTCCGGAGTCCTTCGAGCAGGGGCACGAGCGTGGCCGGGCCTGACTCTGGGGGGTGGCGGAGACCCCGCAGCCCGGCTGAGCCCGCGGACGCCGCCGTGCCGGACGCGTCCCGGCACCGCGCAGGAGGCCTGGGAGGGGGCAGCGATGGGGCTGGGACCCCCACCAGCCCCACCCAGGGACCAGCCGATGCCCCGCGTGCCCCCAACACCTCCCTCGGGGCCAAGCCCCCAAACGCAGAGCGGCGCCACCGGCTATTGCCAGAAACAGTTTTATTTATACAAGGACGAACATCGGTAACATGTTACAAAATACTCAACGGAAAAACCATACGGAGCGCGCGCGAGCGGGCGTCGCGCAGCCGGGAAAGAAACGGAGGCAGAGCCGGCGGCGGGGGCGAGGGCCGGCCCCAGGCGCCGCGGCCCCCGCGCCGCCTCCCCCCCCCCCCCCCACCGCGGGGCTCCGCCGGGCTCGTCCCTGCGCCCCGCGCCGGGGGGGGACACGGAGGAGACGCCCCCCACTTTGGGGCAGCCCCCTCCAAGGCCACTGGGATCCCCGGTTTCGATTCCCAAGGCCGGAGGGTCCCTGGACCCCCCCCCCCCCCCCAAAATCCCATCCTCCCACACCCAAGCCAGGACCTGGGAAGGGGGGGGCGATTTGGGGCACAGAGCTGCTCCCCCCCACCCCCCCCCCCGCTGGCAAAACGCCCTGGAATAACTTAAAACGCAAAGCGCCGTTCCCGTGCTCGCCGCCCCCCCCGCCGCCGCCCGCCCCGAGGACCAGCGGCCGGAGCATCCATTAAAAAAATACTATTAAATAATACATCTGTAATAAAATTATATACCTTTGTTTTGTTTTTTTTTTTCTCTCTCTCTTTTAAAGCTAAAATCGCTCTGAGTCCCTTTCAGCTGGTGAAGTAACAGGAAAAGAAAACGTTCTTTTTTTCTCTTTTTTTGCCTTTTTTTCCTCTCTTTTTTTTTTCTGTTTTTTTTATGAACGGACAAAGTTTCATGGCGACAAACACGGCGGGATCCGTCACTGGTCTGCGCGCGTGGGACGAGAAACCCAAGTTATTTACAGCGAGACGAGGCCCCCGGGTGAGACCCAACCTTCCCCCCCCCCCACCCCGCAAAAACCGGCCCTCGGAAAGGCGAGCCAGGCGCCTCCCCCCTTTCCGAAACGGGGGGGGGGGGGGGGGGAAGGGGGGAAAAAGAAAAAAACAAGAAGGAACCAAAAAGAAAAAAATCACAGAGAAATTAAGGCATTAAAAAAAATGACTTAATTAAAGGCACGAATGTTTCCCATCGGCTCCCCCGGGCCGCGTTCGGCGCGAGCGGGGAAAAAAAGGAGGAAAAAAATGAAAAAACAAATCCGGAGCCGCCCGCGCCGCGCCGGGGAAGCACGCCGGGGAAAGCGGGAGAGGAGGGACGCAAAGACCCAACGGACGACGGCGGAAAGAATCAAAACCAGCGGACGGACAGACGGACGGACGGACGGACGGCCAGACGGCGCGGGACGAGGCGGGGACGCTGGTGGACCCGGATGCTGCACAAGAGACACGACCGCAAACACCGCGTGGAGCTGGAGTCCAACAGGACGTGGGATTTTTTCTCCTCTTTTTAATAGAAAAAGAAAATAATATTCATTTTTTTTTTTTCTTTTTTTCCCTCTCAGTTTCCTTCCGTTTAGCGTTTTGTTGTGGTGGTTTTTTCCTTTTTTTTTTCCTTTTTTTTTTTTTCCTTTTTTTTCCCCTCCCTGTCCGTGTTTCCGTCCAGGAACGGAGGGTGTCCCCCGGGACGGGGGTCACCGCCGGCGGGACGCGGCGCCTCACAGCGCGGGCTCTGCCTCCATCGGCTCCTCCGCGGCCCTGGGGGCAGAGGGAGAGCGAGCGCGGCCTGAGCCGCCCGGCACGGCCCCGACGGACGGACGGACGGACGGACGGGAGGGAGCGCGCGCAGCTCCATGCACGGCCCCGACGGACGGACGGGCGGGCGGATGGATGGACAGACAGACGGGAAGGAGCGCGCACAGCTCCATGCACGGCCCTGACGGACAGACGGGTGGATGGATGGACAGACGGACGGAGGGAGCGCGCGCAGCTCCATGCACGGCCCCGACGGACGGATGGACGGGCGGATGGATGGATGGACAGACGGGAGGGAGCGTGCGCAGCTCCGGGCACGGCCCCGACGGACGGGCGGATGGATGGATGGATGGATGGATGGATGGATGGACGGGCCAGCCCCGCGGGAGCGCGCGCAGCTCCGGGCACGACCCCGACGGACGGACAGACGGGCGGGTGGACAGACAGACAGACGGGCGGGCAGCCCCGCGGGAGCACGTGCAGCTCTGGGCACGGCCCCGACGGATGGACAGACGGGCGGGTGGACAGAGACGGACAGGCAGCCCCGCGGGAGCACGTGCAGCTCTGGGCACGGCCCCGACAGATAGATGGATGGATGGATGGATGGACGGACGGGCAGCCCCGCAGGAGCACGCGCAGCTCCAGGCACAGCCCCCATGGACGGACGGACGGACGGACGGACGGGCAGCCCCGCAGGAGCGCGCGCAGCTCCAGGCACAGCCCCCACGGACAGACGGACGGACGGACGGACGGGCATCCCGCAAGAGCGCGCGCAGCTCCGTGCACTGCCCCGACGGACGGACGGACAGACGGACGGAGGGGGCGGCCGTACCTGGCGCGGCGCGGGCTGCCCCCGGCGCCCACGGAGAGCAGCGCCATGGCGGTCACGGCGCCGCCTCCTCCGCCTCGCCCTGCTGCGCCTCCAGCAGCGAGCGGCCCACGGCCGCCGCGAAGCGCTTCACCGAGCCCCAGTGCGCGCCTGCGCCGGGGGGGGGGGTCAGGGCCTGCCCCCCCCCCCCGGTGGTCCAACCCCCCCCCTACCTCCCCCCCAGGGACAGACCCCAGGGTGTCCCCCCCCCCCAAGCCCTGGGTGCCCCCCACCCCAGCATGGACAGCCTCTGGGGCGCCCCCCCTTCTGCGGCCCCCCCCCCGGGACAGACCCCAGGGTGTCCCCCCCCCCCCAAGCCCTGGGTGCCCCCCACCCCGGCATGGACAGCCTCTGGGGCGCCCCCCTTCTGCGGCCCCCCCCCCGGGACAGACCCCAGAGTGTCCCCCCCACCCCCAAGCCCTGGGTGCCCCCCCACCCCAGCATGGACAGCCTCTGGGGCGCCCCCCTTCTGCGGCCCCCCCCCCGGGACAGACCCCAGGGTGTCCCCCCCCCCCCCCCCGAGCCCTGGGTGCCCCCCACCCCCGGCATGGACAGCCTCTGGGGCGCCCCCCTTCTGCACTTCCCCCCCCACCCCACCCCGGGACAGACCCCCCCCCCCCCAAGCCCTGGGTCCCCTGGCAGGGACAGACCTGGGGCCCCTCTGAGTCCCAGTGAAACCCCCCCCCCAAGAAGGGACAGGCCCCGGGGACCCCCTGGAGCCCCCCCAGGGACAGGCCCCGGGGATCCCCCCCCCCAACCCTAGCCCACCCCCCCTACACAGCAGGGACAGACCCTGAGGACCCCCCTGGTTCAACCCCCCCCCCTGAGCAGGGACAGACCCCGGGGGTCCCCTCTGCCTGCCCCCCTCCCAGCAGGGACAGACCCCGGAGGTCCCCCCTGGCCCCTCCCCCCCGAGCAGGGACAGACCCCAGGGGTCCCCTCTGGGCCCCCACCCCCCCCCCCGAGCAGGGACAGACCCCCGGGGGTCCCCTCCGCCCCCCCCCCCCCCCCGGCCGGGGCCGCTCACTCTGGATCTCGATGACCTTCTCCAGGGCGGCCACGGCGTTGGCGCTCGGCTTCTGCTGCAGCACGGACGGATCCAGCGGCTCCAGCTGCGCCGGCGCCGCAGGGTCGGGGGGGGACACGGGAGGAGGCGTCAGAGCCGGGGGGGCGGCGCCGAGACACCCCCCCCACCCCCCCGTCCCCTAAGGTGGGGGGCTCGAGGGGGCTCCCGGCCCCGCTGCGGGGAAACCGAGGCAGGGAGCGGGGCCGGGACCCCCCCAACCCCCCCCCCCCCCCCACACACAGCCGTCAGGTTTGGGGGGGGGGGGGGGGGCCGTGGGGCCGGACCCCCCCCCCACGGAGGCGCCCTACCTCCAGGCCCAGCAGCGCGGAGACGCAGGCCTCGGAGGCGTCGCAGATGGCCGTCAGGTCGTGGCCCCCCTCCAGCGCCAGCACCACCCGGCCGCCCGCCAGCTCCATCAGCTGCTTGGTCAAGTGGCCGAAACCTGCGGGCACGGAGGCGGCGTGCCGGGGGGGGACGGGGACACACACGCACGCGGCGGTGACGACCCCCCCCCCCCCAAGCATCGTGCCCCCCCCGCTCACATTTGGCCGTGACGGAGTAGCCGCCGAGCGGGGAGAGGTGACCCTCGACGGCGTCGAAGCCGGCCGACACCAGCACCACGTCCGGGCAGAACTCGGTGGCCACGGGCATCACCACGGTCCTGGGGGGGGTGGGGGGGGGGGGGGGCGTCAGCGCCGACCCCGCCGCAGCCCCGGCCCCCCGCCCGGCCCCCCGGCGCCCACCTGAAGGCGGTGAGATACTCGACGTCGCCGATGGGGGGGTCCACGCCGCCCGTCCAGGCGATGTTGATGTTGTAGCCCACTCCCATCCCGCTGCCGACCTGGGCAGAGCCGTGTCTGAGCCCCCCCCGCCGCCCGCCCAGCCCGGACGCCTGGGCCCGCTCCGGCGAGGGATTTTTTTTTGGGGGGGGGGGATATGGAAGGGGACGCCCCGCTCCGGCGCTCACCTCCTCGGGCGCCCCGCTGCCGGGGAAGAAAGTTTGCCGTCGTCGTAGCGGTGCAGGAGATGTAGAGCACGTGGGGGGTCGCCGTAGAAGGCCTGCTGCGTGCCGTTGCCGTGGTGGATGTCCTGCGGCGGGCGAGCAGCGCCGTCAGGGCCGCCCCCCCGGGCCCCCCCCCCCCCGGCCCCGCGCCCGCCGCCTTACCCAGTCCACGATGAGGATACGGCCCACGCTGAGCTTCTGCTGCAGCAGCTTGGCCGAGATGGCCACCGAGTTGAAGAAGCAGAAGCCCTGGGGGGGGGGGGGGGAGGAGGAGGAGGAGGAGGAGGAGCAGGATGAGACCCCATCGGGTCCGGGCCACCCCCCCGGGCACCGCTGCCCCCCGCCCGCGGCGAGCCTCGCACTCACATGGCCGTGGACTCCTCCGCGTGGTGCCCTGGGGGCCTGATGACAGCGAAGCCGTTCTGCAAGGACAGGGGCACACGCGTGTGCACACACGTGCGCGTGCAGGAGGGGGGCACCTTCACCTCCGCCTCCCCACGCTGCGCCCGGGGTGCTCTGCAGACCCCGGCGGGGCTCCCAGGGCTGCAGGTGATTGTGCAAGGCCACGCACACACGGGGGTGTGCACGAGGGCCAGCGTGCACGAGGGCCGTTGCACGCACCCGGGGCAGCGTGCACAAAAGCAGCGGGCACGTGTGCAAGCAAGCGCGAGCACTGTCACGCACAGCCGGGGAAGCGCGCGTTGAGAGCGGCGTGCACACGCGAGGACCACCGCGCACACCCGGGGAAGCGCGCACGGGAGCAGCGGGCACACGCGCAGGCGCGCACGAGCACCACCGCGCACCAGGGCGGTGCAAGCGCACGCAGAGCCTCCGCGCCAGGACGTGCACGCACGCACACGCGCGCACACGCGCATGCACGGCAGCACGCTCACCTTGATCTCGCCGGCGGCCACCTTGAAGGCCAGCTCCACGAGGCAGCCCACGGCCATGCGCACGGCGCTGGACGAGTGCATCTCGTTCCACACCGTGTCACTGTCCACCTGCCCGGGGACGCCGGCGGCGGCGGCGGGGGGGGGGGGGGGGGGGAATGTCAGCGGGGCCCGGCGCACCCCGGACCCCCCCAAGCCCCCCACCCGCACCCCGCCGCGCACTCACCCCCGATGCCCCCGCACGGCAGCACCGCGTACGTCTTCTGGCTGATGGGACCTGCCGGAGCAGAGCGCGCGGTGACACGGGGCACCGCGCCGCCCCCAGAGCCTGGGGGGGGGGGCTCGGGGGGGGGGCCCAGGCATCCGGCGACGCCGGCACCTACCCAGGAGCTTCTTGCTGTCGAGCTTCTGGCGGTTGAGGGGGCTGGTGCCGTAGAGGAGCGCGTGGTGCTCCGAGTGCACCGTCTGGATCTCCTCCAGCGTCGCCTTGCGGCCCCGGATGCGCTGCGGAGGGACGGACGGACGGACGGACAGGGGGCTGAGCGCGAGCGAGGGGGGGGCGGGCCGCGCCGCGCCGTGCCGAGCCGTGCCAAGCCGAGCCGAGCCGCGCCGCGCACCCAGCGCTCACCTCGCACTTGCCCAGCAGCCCCGTCTCCTGCAGGCGGGACCAGATGCTCTGGATGCGCCCGGCGTGCTCGGGGTGCACGGTGGTGTTCCCGCAGGCGCACTGGTGCTTCAGCATGAACGTGTCGTAGACGACGCCTGCGCGGGGCCAGCCGCGGCGGGGCGCTGGGCCGGGGCCGACCGCCGCGCGGGGCGCCCCCCGCCCCACCGAGGTCCCCCGGACGCCCCGCGGGATACGGGACACCAGGGCACCCCCGGGCCGAGCGAGGGACGGGGGCATGTCGCGGACGCCCTCGTGGGAAAGGGGCGCCCACGAACCCACTGGGGGACAGGGACACCCCCACGGGCCGGGGACCCCCCCCGGGCCCACTGCGGGCCAGGGCACCCCATGGGCCGGGGACACCCCATGGACACCCCACGGGCCAGGGCACCCCCCCGGGCCCACTGCGGGCCAGGGACACCCCACAGACACCCCCACAGGTCGGGGACACCCCCCCCCGGGCCCACTGCGGGCCAGGGCACCCCACAGGCTGGGGACACCCCATGGACACCCCCACGGGCCAGGGCACCCTGCGGACACCCCCACGGGCCAGGGCACCCCCCCGGGCCCACTGCGGGCCAGGGCCCCCCACAGGCCAGGGACACCCCATGGACACCCCCACGGGCCAGGGACCCCCACGGGCCAGGGACACCCCACGGACACCCCCACGGGCCAGGGACACCCCCAGGCCTGGCCCCAGCCCCCGCCGCCCCCCCTACCTGTAGTGAAGAGGTGCTTGGGGGGGGCGTCAGGCGCGGGGGGCTTGAGCCCGGCGCTGGCGGGGGACGACTGGGTCCGGCTCAGCGCCTGGTGCGGCAGCGCCAGGAGGCCCAGGGGCGCCGCGGGGTAGAGCTGCAGCGGCTGCGCGTCGGCGAACACCTGCGCCGGGGAGGGTCCTGAGCGCCGGGGCGGGCGCCGCGGGCACACGCGCCACGAGCAATGCACACGCACCATGGGCAACGCACACCCGCGCACCACGGGCAATGCACGCACTACAGGCAATGCACACGCACACACCACGGGCAACGCACACGCACGCAGCACATGCAGTGCACACACACCATGGGCAATGCATGCACACACACCACACGCAATGCACACGCACCACAGGCAATGCACACGCACGCACCATGGGCAACGCATGCACATGCACCATGGGCAATGCACACGCACGCACCATGGGCAACGCACACGCACGCACCACGGGCAACATATGCACACGCACCATGAGAACGCACGCGCACCACGGGCGACGTATGCACACGCACCACGGGCAATGCACACGCATGCACCGCGGGCAACATATGCACACGCAGCATATGCAATGCACACGCACACACCACAAGCAACGTATGCACACGCACCCACGGGCAATGCACGCGCAGCACATGCAACGCGCACGCACGCATCACGTGCAACGTGCCCCAACGCCCGTCCCGCGGCCGCAGGCAGGTGCCCTCGCTGCCCGGCGTGGCAGCGCCACGTGCGCCCACGCCACGGCCCGCCCGCCGTGCGACACGCTCGCGCAGGTGCCTGCAGCCAGGCCGTGCCCGTGCCGGGGCCGGCGCGCCGCGGAGGGGGGCCGGCAGCGGGGCGAGGGGGGGGGGGGAGGATGAGTCACGGCGGGGGCCGCGGGCGGGCGAGCGGGGGGGCCGCGGCGCGGGGTGGCGGAGCCGAGAGGCCGGCGCGGGGGCGGCGATGACTCACGGCCCCTCCGAGTCATCGCTGCGGCAGCGCGCGGGGCCGGGGGGGGGGGCGGGGAGTGGGGGGGGGTCTGGGCCCCCAACGGAGCCGGGGGAGCCGCCTCGGCCGGGCGAGACCCCCTCGTGCAAGGGCCCCTCGTGCAAAGGTGGTGCAGGGGACGACTGGGGAGCTGGTGGCGTTGGGGCTGCAGCGGGGTCCCCCCCCCCCACCCCCCACCCAAGGGCCCCCCCCCCGAGGACTCACCTGCTTGTAGGTGACACCCAGCTCGGCGACCTCGGGGCTCCCGGCGGCCTCGGCTTCGTCCCCGCTGTCGCCCGGCTCGTCGCGGGGCCCCTCGGCCTCCCGCAGCGGCTCCGGGGGGGCCCCCGGCGTCCGGGGGGGCGAGGGCCGGCGGCGGGCCGGGGGGGCCCCCGGCGCCCGGCGCCGGCTCCTGCTGCTCCGTCAGCTCCTCCTCGGTCTCCTCGGGGTGGGTGGTGGGCTGCCGCGCCAGCTCGCCCGGCTTGGAGAGCAGCTGGGGCGCGGGCACCCCAACGCTCAGAAAGCCACCGAGCCCCACGGCCGCCCCACGCCAGCCCCGGCTCCTCTGCCCGAGCCGCCTCACCCCACGGCCACCTTGTCCCACGGTCACCCCACGCCAGCCCCTGCCCCACGGTCACCCCACAGCCACCTTGTCCCACAGTCACCCCACGCCAGCCCCTGCCCCATGGTCAACCCATGGCCACCTTGTCCCACGGTCACCCCCACACCAGCCCCTACCCCACAGCCACCTTGTCCCATGGTCACCCCACACCAGCCCCCGCTCCATGATCACCCCATGGCCACCTTGTCCCATGGTCACCCCAAGCCAGCCTCTGCCCCACGATCACCTCATCTCACGTCCACCCCATACCCACCCTTGGTCTGCGTTAACCCCACGGCCACCTTGCCCCATAGCCACCTCGTCTCATGCCAACCCCTGCTCTGTGATCACCCCACGGCCACCCCATACCAGCCCCTGCCCCACCGTCACCCTGTGGCCACGTCATCCCATGCCCCACGGCCACCCCATACCCGCCCTCGGTCCACATTAACCCCACGGTCACCTTGTCCCATAGCCACTTTGTCCCGTGCCAGCCCCTGCTCCGTGGTCATCCCACGGCCACCTTGTCCCACGGACGCCCACGCCAGCCCCTGCCCCACGGCCGCCCCGCGCCCACCTTGCCCAGCTGGACCTGCTGCTGCTTCTCCAGGAAGTGGTGCTGCAGGGCGCCGTGGGGCAGGGCCTGGGGGCTCTGGGGCAGCGGGGACGACTGCGTGCGGCTCAGGGGCCGGTGGCGCGGCAGCTTGCTCACGGCCCGCGCGCCCGCCGCCGCGCGCTCGCCCGTCACCAGCGGCGACTGCCCGTGCAGGGGCACTGCGGAGGCGGCCGCCGTGAGCGGGGCACGCGCGGGGGGGGGGGGGGCATGCGTGCATGCACGCGCGTGCACGCACACGTGCGCGTGCACACACACACGTGCGCGTGCAAGCGAGCAGGGCCGGCACTCACCGGCGATGAGGGTGCTCTGCTGGCGCGCCTGCTCGAGCAGCAGCACGTGCTGCAGCAGGGACGCGGGGCCGGGCGCCTCCCCCTCCAGGGCCACCCCCAGCAGGCAGCCGGGGATGGACGAGGTGCTCAGGAACTTGCCGGTGAGGGCGGCCCCGGGGCGCAGCGCCGTCACCGCCGGGCGCTCGGCCTCCGCCTGCGGCGGCAGCTTGGGGGACGCCTGCGGTGCCGGAGGGGGGGGGGGGCGGCTCAGGGTCTGGCAGCCCCCCCCCCCCACAGCCCCAAGGGTCCCCGGAGCCTGGCTGCCCCCCTCCGCCCCCAGCCCGCCGCGCTCTGCCCCCACTTTGGGGACACCGGAGAGCTGCTGCTCGCCCCACGCGTCTCGGTGTCGCGCCGTGGGGAAACCGAGGCACGAAGGGGTCCCGGGCGGCATCGAGCCCGGACGCCTGGGCTCCCGGCTTGTGACACCCCCAGCCCATCCACCCTGGCCCGTCAGTCCCCCCCCTGCGTGGCACCAGGTCCCCATGCCACCCCCGTGGGGTGCTAGGTCCCCCACCCCACCCCAGGGACACCAGGTCCCCACGCCACCCCCGCGGGGTGCTAGGTCCCCCACCCCACCCCAGGGACACCAGGTCCCCATGCCACCCCCGCGGGGTGCTAGGTCCCCCACCCCACCCCAGGGACACCAGGTCCCCACGCCACCCCCGCGGGGTGCTAGGTCCCCACTCCGGCCCCATAGGAGGCCAGGTCCCCATACCAACCTCAGGGGACATAGGGGGGGTCCAGGGTGACCCCACGCGACACCAGGCCCCTGCGCCGCCCTGCTGGGGCGCAGGGTCCCCCCCCCCCCGACCCGACCCCACGGGGTGCCGGCCCCACTCACGTTGAGGTGGGAGTTGGTCACGGTGACGGTGGCCTGCAGCCCCAGGGAGATGTTGGGCAGGGACGGGGACGTGTAGAGGCTGAGCTGGCCGGCGCCGTCCAGGGCGAGGGCTCGGTGCTGGGGCAGGAGCTGCTGCGCGGCCGGGGTGCAGCGGGAGCAACGGTGGGGGGGGGGCCTCAGGCGCCGGAGGGGGGGGGGGGGGGGGGCACGGCGGGGAGCCCCCCCAGCCCGGCCCGACCCGGCCCCGCCGCGGCGCCGGCTGATTGGGATGCGAGGCAGAGGCGGCTCTGCGGCACCCGGAGCCGGCTCAAGGTGACCCCCGGCTCGCGCCGCACACCCGTCGCATGCACACCCGGGGCCCCCGAGCGTGCAAGCACGCGCGTGTGCCCACGGTCCTCGCGGTGCCGCCGGGCGCCTACCTCGGCGTGGATGTTGGGGACGGAGCCGGTGAAGCCGTTCTCGGCGATGGCGCTGTTGGAGCTGTTGGGCGAGCTGGGCCCGGAGCCCGGCGCGCTGCTGCACACCGAGGACACTGCGGGGCGGGCGGCCGGGCGTCACGGGCGGCCCCCGGCCCGCACGAGCACGCGCGCGTGCAAACGCCCGCGCGCACCGAGAGCGGACCCAGGAGCCCCGGCCGGCCGGCCGGTCCGACCGACCGCTGCCCCTCTCTCCCCGCGCGGGGACCGAGCCGGCCCCACGGCGCGTCCCGGGCGCGCGGGGTGGGGTGGGGTGGGGTGGGGTGCAGGGGGGCCGCTCGGCACCCACCCGTGATCTCGACGGCGCGCTTCTTGAAGGTGCTGACGACGGTGCCGTCCTTCCGGCGCAGCAGCGGGCTGCTCCTCCGCTCCGCTACCTTCTGTTTTAACCGCGAGCGCACTTTCAGGTTGGGTTCGGAGGCTGCGGGCACCGGGAGGGCACGAGAAGCGGCGTTAGCGGCGGGCGGGCGGCGCGGCACGGCGGGCTGAGCCCCGCGCCGCTCGGCTCACGCACCGGTCTTGCGCAGCGGGAAGTCGTCCCGGCTGTCGTAGGTGCCGAGCAGGGGGAGCTTGTAGGACGGCGGCGTGCCCGGGCTGCCCGTCTGCGGAGGGGAACTCTGGTCCAACGAGGTATGGTGAGCCCTGCGCAGAGCCGGGCGGGACGCGGCGTTAGCCAGGACGCCTGGGCCCCCTCTCCGGCTGCAGGGGGGCAGGGGGTCCCCGAGGGCGACCTACCAACATTTGGGGTGCTGGGGGAGGGAATGGTTGAGGGCGCCGGCGGCCGGCTCCTTCGTCTTGCTGAGCAGGAACTCCTGGAGCTTGAGCTTCACCTCGGTGCTGGCGATGGCGCCTGGCGGCGGCGGGCGGCTGGGGCGCGCGAGGACGGGGACGGCCCCCCGCGCCCGCACCCACGGCCGCCCCCTAAATCCGATCGCCTCCCCCCCCCACACACACACAAATGCATGTGCACCCCCAGATCCTGTATCTGCCCCCCACCCCGGACCCTGTGTCACCTCGGACTTGCATGCACCCCCCCCCCCCCAAGACCCTATATCTGCCCCTCTGGGCCCTATAGCACCCCAGACTTGCATGCACCCCCCCCTCAGACCCTATATCTGCCCCTCTGGGCCCTATAGCACCCCAGAATTGCATGCACCCCCCTCAGACCCTATATCTGCCCCTCTAGGCCCTACAGCACCCCAGAATTGCATGCACTCCCCCCTCAGACCCTATATCTGCCCCTCTGGGCCCTATAGCACCCCAGAATTGCATGCACTCCCCCTCAGACCCTATATCTGCCCCTCTAGGCCCTATAGCACCCCAGAATTGCATGCACTCCCCCTCAGACCCTATATCTGCCCCTCTGGGCCCTATAGCACCCCAGAATTGCATGCACTCCCCCTCAGACCCTATATCTGCCCCTCTGGGCCCTATAATACCCCAGAATTGCATGCACCCCCCTCAGACCCTATATCTGCCCCTCTGGGCCCTACAGCACCCCAGAATTGCATACACCCCCCCCCTCAGACCCTATATCTGCCCCTTTGGGCCCTATAGCACCCCAGAATTGCATGCACCCCCCTCAGACCCTATATCACCCCAGACTCACATCTAGTCCCCGAATCCTGTATCTCCCCCCAGGCCCTGTATCACCCCGGGCTCCCACGCAGCCCCCGGGCGCCGCGTCTGCCCCCCAGGACCCCCGGCCCGGCCCGCGCTCACTCTCGCGGCTCTTGTCCTTGGTGCGCAGGGCGTGGAGCTGCTCCAGGCGCTGCTGCTCCAGGGCCTCCTGCCGCTCGCGCTGCCGCTGCTGCTCCAGCTCCTGCTGCCGCCGGGCGGCCAGCGCTTCCTGCTGCTGCTGCGGGGGCACGGCGACGGCGTCGGCCCCCGGCCCCCGGCCCGGCCCCCCCCCGACCGATGGGGTGCGGGGAAGCAGCCCGACCCCTCTGATCTCCCCTCCCCCTCGGCGGATCAGGCCCCCGGGTCTCATCGCTTCCCCCCCCTACAAGGGCTCTGTCGCCCCAGGAGGGTGACCTGCCACCCAACCCCCCCATGCCGTTCCATCACCCCCTAAGCTGCCCCATACAGCTCCACCGCCTTGGGGTACGCGATCCCCACCACGACTGCTCCATCACCCCTGATCCCCTCCCAGTTGCACCATCACCCCAAGGGTATGTGATGCCCCATGGCTCCATCACCCCAATCCCTCGCCATGACTCCATCACCCCAGGGTACATGACGGATGACCAGAGCCCATCACCTCCAAACCCTCCCTGCGGCTCCATCAGCCTGGGGTATAGATGTTCCAGAGCTCCACCACCCTGGGGTATGAGATACCCCACAGCTCCACCACCCCGGGTTACGTGATGCTCCGTCACCTCCAATCCTTCCCCCACGGCTCCATCATGCTGGGCTATGTGATACCCCACAGCTCTGTCACCCCGAGGCAGGCAATGCCCCAGGGCTCCACCACCCCTAAACCCTCCCCACGGCTCCATCCCTCCAGGAGGTGATGCTCCAAGGCTCCTCCACCCAAGAGCATGTGATGCTCCAGGGCTCCACCACCCCAGGTTACAAGATGCTCCAGGGCTCCACCACCCCAGGTTACAAGATGCCCCATGACCCCACCACCCCCCCGGCAGCCCTGGGGGGGCCCCGCGGCGGGGTGCCGGCCCACCTTGAGGTGCTTCTGGAGCTGCACCTCGTGCTGGCGCGTGAGGTGCTCGTGCTGCTTCTGGAACTCGGCGAAGAGCAGCTGCTTCTGGAGCTGCTGCTGCTGCTTGAGGGCCAGGAGCTCGCGCTGCAGCTGCCGCTCCCGCGCCGCCGCGTCCAGCGCCGCGTCCAGCCCCGGCCCCCGGCGCTCGCCGCACGCCTCGGGCGCCCCGCACGCCTCCGCCGGCCCCTCCGCCCCTGCCGGCACGGCCCCGTCAGCCCGCCCCGGGGACGGACGCTCCGGCAGCCCGGACTCCTGGGCCCCCCTGCCAGCTCTAAGGACAACGATGGGCCCAGGAGTCCCCGGGAGGCCCAGGGTCCCCTCGAGCCCCCCAATATCACCTTGTCCCCCCCCCCCCACCCGTGACACCCCAGCCTGTAACATCTACAAGAGCTCTCCAAAACCAACCCAGATGTGGGGGCACGGCTCAGCTCCACCCCCCCCACCACCACCGACACCCCCTCCATCAGACCCCCCAGGAGGGAACCCGGGCGTCCGGGGCGGCGCCCCCTCCCTCCTCCCCCCGCCCCGGACGCCGGGGCCCCATGCAAACAGGAAGGCGGGGGCGGGGGGCGCGCGCTGCATGCTAATGTGCCCCGGCCCCCCCGCCGCGCGCGGCAACGCGTCGGGCACTGACGCGCGCCCGGGACGGACCCGCGGACGTCACCGCGCCCAGGCGCGCGGGCAAAGGCGGCTGACACCCCCCCCCCCCGTGCGAGCCAGCCCCCACCCCCAACCTCCCCCGTGCTGGCCAGCCCCCCACCCCACTGTGCCGGCCAGCCCCAGTCCCCTGGGCCATGCAGCTCCCAGTACCAACCAGTCCCTTTCTCCAGTGCAAACCAGCCCCCAGTACCAACCAGCTCCCTCCCCAGTGCCAGGCAGCCCCCATCTCCAGTTCCAGCCAGCTCCCCGTACCAACCAGTTACCCTCCCCAGTGCCAAACAGCCCCTAGTACCAACCCACCCCCAGTACCAACCCGGGCCCTTTCCCAAGGCCAAACAGCCCCAGTGCCAGCCAGCCCCCCCCCCAGTGATGATCAGCCCCTCAATTAACAAACACACCCCCAGTACCCACCAGTCCTCCCAGTGCCAGCCCCCCAGTATCAACCGGTCCCCTCCCAATGCCAGCTAGTCCTCCCGGTACCAGCCCCCAGTACCAACCACTCCCCTCCCAGTGCTAGCCAGTGCCGCTGCCTGGCACCCCCCAGCTCCAGGGGGCAGAATAGCCCCGGTGCCCACTGGGGGGGGGGGGGCAGCGGCGCCTGGCAGCAGCCTAAAAATAACCCCAGGAGGGGCCGGAGCCGGGGCCGGAGCCGGCCCGGCCCCAGGCGAACATGCACTTAGGGGCGCCTCTGAAGTGGTTTGGGCTGGCAAGGGGCCACCCGGGCTGCCACGCCGCCTGGCCGCCAACCCCGTGCGCCGGTTCGGGCCTGGCCCCGGCGGGGGGGGGGGGGGTGAGGACCCCCGGCCCAGGAGGGGACCACGGGCTCCGATTAACCCCTTGGCATCCAAGGGCCCAGCAAAGCCAAAAGGGTTCCCAGGACGGGCCTGGCGGTACTGGGAAGGGCCCCGCGGCCCCCCGGCCGCAGGTACGGGAGAGCTGGCACCCCGCGCACGGAGAGCCAGGCCCCGCCGTGCACACTCGTGCAAGGAGAGCCAGACCTCCCTGTGCACACCTGTGCAAGGAGAGCCAGACCTCCCCGTGCACAGAGAGCCAGGCCCCACCGTGCACACTTGTGCAAGGAGAGCCAGACCTCCCCGTGCATGGAGAGCCAGGCCCCGCCACGCACACCCGTGCAAGGAGAGCCAGACCTCGCCGTGCACACTTGTGCAAGGAGAGCCAGATCCCGCCATGCACGGAGAGCCAGACCCCACCATGCACACTCGCACCAGGAGAGCCAGGCCCTTCCCGTGCACGGAGAGCCAGGCCCTTCCCGTGCACACCCGTGCAAGGAGAGCCAGACCTCCCCGTGCACAGAGAATCAGACCCTGCCACGCACACCCGTGCAAGGAGAGCCAGACCTCCTCATGCACGGAGAGCCAGACCCCACCATGCACACTCGCACCAGGAGAGCCAGGCCCTTCCCGTGCACGGAGAGCCAGGCCCTTCCCGTGCACGGAGAGCCAGGCCCTGCCATGCACACCCGTGCAAGGAGAGCCAGACCTCCCCGTGCACAGAGAATCAGACCCTGCCATGCACACCCGTGCAAGGAGAGCCAGACCTCCTCATGCACGGAGAGCCAGACCCCACCATGCACACTCACGCAAGGAGAGCGAGACCCTTCCCATGCACGCCCAGATCCCCCCATGCATGCCCGTGCACAGAGAGCACGTGTCAAAACACCCGGGCCCAGCAGCAGCAAGGCCGGCGCCCTGCCGTCGGCACCGACGTGCCACCGTCCCCGGGGACGGGCACCAGCCTCCCTGCGCCGCCTCCCGGAGGGCAGAGCCCCAACACTGGCTCTGTCGAGGGCTCCTGGGGCCAAGCAAGCCCTGTCGGCCCCAGCTTCGCCTCCCACCTCGGCGCCGCGTACAGCGCCGAGCACGCACCACCAACCCCACGCCCAAAACCACCCCGAGAGAGGGCAAAAAAGCGCCCGGGAGCTCCCCCCACCCGGCTGCCGGGCCCCGCGCCGGAGCGGCATCGCTCGCGGCACGGTGCTAAAACCCGCCTGGCAGAGATAAGCGGCTCAGAGATCCAGCTCTAAAAATACCCACCGGGTATTCTTAGCCGCTGGCAGGCGGCGGCGAGCGCTCGGAGCACCGGCTCGTGCAGAGCACCGGCTCCGGGACCGGCCACGGAGCTGCCGCCAGAGCCCCGCGCGGGGCCGGGAGCCCACGGGGGTGGAAGCACTGCACCTGGGGATGCCCGGGTGCAAAGCCGCCCGCGGGAGCCGGCCTGGCACCCGTCTCGGGACGCCGGCGCAGCCAGAGCAGCGTCACCCGTGCCCGCCGCGAGCGCCCGGTGCCGTGGGAAAAGACGGCGAGGGGTTCCCGCGGCAAGGGCCGCCCCGGCCGCGAGCGCGGGATGCGCTCCCGGAGCACGCCGCCGCGGCCCTTTCCAAAGGCCGAGTGCACGGCACGGCACGGCACGGCACGGCACGGCACGGCGGCACTCACCTGCGGCGGGGAGGGCGGCGCGGAGCTGCGCGCGGGACAGGAGCTCCAGGGCGGGCTCGCGGCCGGCTGCGCCGTCTGCGGGCAAACACGGCTCCGTCTCGTAGATGGTCTGCAGCGCGGCGGGCGCCGCCGGCGCCCCGGGCACCAGGAGCATGCCGGGGGCTGGCGGGCGCCGCGGCGGGGCCCGGCGAGACACCCCCTCGGGTCCCGACGGGCGGCCGGTGACGGACGCGGCGGCCTCCGGCACCGTCACGGCAGCACCCCGGCGCGGCGCCGAGCGGGCGCCCGTAGCCGCATCCCGGGCTCCGCCGGAAAAGCGCTGCCGGCCCCCGCGGGGCCACGCCGCTCGCCGCCGCGTGCCGTTCCCGGCGTCCCGGGAGGCGGCGAGCGCCGAGGGCGGCTGGAAATAGCCGGAGCACGGGAGGAGCCGGCTATAAATAGGGCAGTGTGCTAGGGGAGCCGGGCTCCGGCGCACCCGGGGGACGCCCGCCCGCCGCCGGCTCCGGCACGGCGATGAGGCACGAGGGAGCCAACCTCCCCCCCCCCCCCAAAAAAAATACAGCCACGTCGCAGAAACCGGGGAAATCACTGCTCCCCACTCCTGCTTGCCTTGGTTGGGGGGGGGGTCCAGCTGCGCTGCCGA
The DNA here is from genome assembly GCF_028389875.1 of Rhea pennata. Classification (NCBI taxonomy): domain Eukaryota; kingdom Metazoa; phylum Chordata; class Aves; order Rheiformes; family Rheidae; genus Rhea; species Rhea pennata. Next base: position 3,378,505 of record NC_084688.1, read on the forward strand.
AACGCAGATTTGGGGCTCAAGCAAGGGGGTGGGGGCAGCTATGGGGGCGACGGGGGGCAGGGGCTGGGCTCCCGCTGCCTGGGGGCCCCCTGAGGACCACCACCCCCCACCCTAAGCCCCCAGGGTCTCCCCGCAGGGCCGGGCCCCCCAGCCCCCCCGCCCCCCAGCACTGCCTCCCTCCTCCTCCCCGCCTGGAGACCCTAATTGCTCCGGACGTTAAGCCGCATCAGCGCCGCCAGGAATAAAATCCGGGTTACGGCACGGGGGATTAATCCCCCCCCCCCGCCCACGGAAAACAAATTCAAGCAACATCCCCCTCCCCCCCCTCCACGAGCCCCCAAGATGGGGGCAACCCCCCACCCCAAACCCCGCCGCCACCCGCCCGCACCGCGTCGGGGCCCCGAAAGCAGAGCCCGGGGCTGGGAGCTGCTTTCTGCCGGATCAGTGATGTGAACTGGCTCGGCCATGGTGGCGATGCTGGGGGGGGGGGGGAGGCGGGGGGGGGGGCAGGACAGGACCAACCCCCCCGAGCATCCCGCTACCGTCCCCGCATGCCCCCTCCTCCCTCGCAGGCCATGCGTAACCCCCCCGACGGGCAGCCACGTTTATTTACCAGCGCCTTAATCCGAGCCCTGACTTTTAATAGCCGGGATATTTATGGGATGCCTCCCCCCCCCCCCCCCGACGGCGGCCCCCCGCCCGCCAGGGCGCTTCGGCCCTTGACGTCAGCGCAGCTATTCCTGGCGCCGCCGGCGGGCAGGAGGCCGCGGGAACGAGCCCTGCCCGGCCCGCGGCGGCGGCCCGGCCCGGCCCGGCTCGGCTCGGCCCGGCCCCCGGCTCCGGGGGCTCGGCGGGCGCCGCCTCACCTGCGTCGCTCGGGGAGCTCATGGCGGCGGGACGTGGCGGCTGCAGGCGCCGAGGCGGAGCGCGGCGGGCGGGCGGGCGGGCGGCGAGGCGCTCAGCGCCGCCCGGGCCGCTGCGGCATGCTCCGCGGAGCCCTGCGGGGGGCCAGCGCCGTCAGCGCGGGGACGGCGGCCGCCGCCGCCCGCGCACAAGGCTCCGCAGGAAGCGGGGGGGGGACGCACGGACCGCGGCCGGGGGGCGGCCGGGCCCCGCGGGGGGGCAGCGGCAGGACGGCACCCCGGTTTGGGGAAAGGGGGGGGGGGGGGACCCCGCACTCGCAACAGGTTGGGTGCGGGGGGGGGGGGGGGGTTACCGACATAGCCGGTGCAACGGGGCCCCCCCGCACAGGCGCTTCTGCAAACAGCCCCTCTGCAGAGGAGCCCCGGCCCGGGCCCTTCGCGCAGCGCCGGCGCGGATGCACGTCCCCCCCCCCCCCCCCCCCCCGCCCTGCATTGCACAACGTAGCGCCCGGTACGCGGCGGCCCCCCCGCCACATTGCACGGCGCCCCCCCCCCCCCCGCATTGCACGGCGCAGCCCTCGGTGCACGGAGCCCTCCCCGCGCCGCCACCCCCCCCCCCCCCGGGCATCGCACAGCGTAACCCGCGGTGCGCGGCGGCCGCCCCCCCCCCCCCCCCCGCCACATTGCACGGCGCAACCGACCCCCCCCCCCCCCAGCGCGCCCCGGCCCCAACGCGTGCTCGGCGCGGCGGCCTCGCCCCCCCGTTACCTGCGCGGTGCGGGGCCGGCGCCTAGCGGGGCCCCGCGCGCCGCCCGCCGCGCGCCCCGCCCGGCCGCGCCGCCCCGCGCGCGCCCCGCCGCCCCTCCATCTTCGCGGCGCGGCCCCGCCCGCCCCGACAACAACATTCGGTGACGTCACTCGCCGTCACGTGACGGAACCCTGCGCTAAAAATAGCCTCGCCCCCCCCTTTCCTCCCCCCCTACACCCCTCTTTCCCCTGCCCCGGGGGCGGGGCGCTGCGGGGCCGCGGGCGCGCGCTTAAAGGGCCCGCGGGAGCGCGCGCCGCGGGCTGCCGTGCAACGCACACGCGTGTGCGGACATGCGTGCGTGCGTGTGTGTGTGTGTGCATGCGCTGCGGGCTGGCGGGCAACTGCACGCGTGTGCGTGCGTTCGTGCCGCAGACGGGCGTGCGCTGGCACACGTGCGTATGCACGCACTGCAGGCTGATGTGCAATGCGCGTGTGTGTGCGTACGTGTTGGTGTACGCACACACATGTACCCTGGGCTGGCATGCATCAGCACTCTTTTGTGTGTGCGTACCATAGGGTGGCATGCAACAGCACACCTGTGTATGTGCGTGTGCACCAGAGGCAGGTGTGCAAGCAACGGCACATACGTGCATGCTTGTCACAGTCTGCCATGCAAAGTCACATGTGTATGTGTGTGTGCATGTGCACTCCATGGGCTGACACGCGATAGCACACGTGAGGCTGTGTGTTTGCCACAGACTGGCATGCACACACATCCGAGCAAGTGTGAACTGTGCACAGCAAGCCAGCAAGCACACGCATGAGTGCACACACAAGAACTGGTGTGCAATCACACTTGTGAGCATGGGACAGGTTAGAAAACAGCAGCACGTGTGAGCAAGTGTGCGACAGTTGTGCATCTTCAAATGTGTGCGCAACAGCTTGGCGAGCACTGCACACACACGTGAGCTTCTGTGCCTGGAAGTGTAGCATACAACTGTGCTCATACGTGCAGCAGGTTGGTGGGCAAGAGCCCTCACACATGGGTGTGCGCACACAATAGTCTGGCGTGGGATAGTGCACACGTGCCACTGTTTGCGTGCAGCAGGCTGCAGTGCATCTGCACACGCTTGAGGCTGCCACACAACTGCGCGCGGAAACAAGCCTGTGTGCAACAGGCTGGTGTGCAAGCGCGCACACGCGAGGGTGTGCTGTGTGCGCAGCACACCGCGCGTGCGGGGTACTGCACGCACGGTGCGCAGCACGTGCGGCGTGCGCCGGGCAGGGGGAGCTGCGCGGGGCCGCGGGGGGATGAATCACAGCGCGGCCGCGGATGAGGCCACGGCCACGGATGCGGATGAGGATGCGGTGAGTCACCGTGAGCGAGAGCCCCTGCGGACGGCCCCGCACGGCGCCGGGTGGGCGTGTGCGCGTGGCGTGGCTGTGCGTGCACGCGTGCACGCACGGCCGCACACCCCAGCTGCACGCACCCGCGTCTGCACGCAGGTGAACGTGTGCACCCCCGCACACGAGCGAGGGGACGCGCTGGCCACACGCAGCCCGCACGAGGACACCGACCCTTCCGAGGCACCCTGCACCTCGCAGAGGGACCTTGCACGGGGCCGCGCACCCTGCGTGGGGGCTCACACACTCCACAGGGGGCCGTGCACCTTGCGTGGGTCCTATGCACTCTGCCTGGAGACCGTGCACCCCACACGAGGCTGTGCACCCCACATGGGTCCTGTGCACCCTGCGTGGAGACCTTGCACCCCACATAGGGACCCTGCATGGGGCTACGCACCCCACATGGAGACCCTGCACCCTGCATGGGGACCCTGCTACCCACAGAGGGCCACGCGCCCCACACGGGACCTATGCACCCTGCACGGGGCCATGCACCCCACTGGAGACCCTGCACCCCACGTGGGGAGGCTGCAGTGGGCCGGCGGGCGCCAGCCCAGCGTCGCGCTTCAGACCGTCCCCTGGGCTCTCCCGTTCCCCAGGGAGGCGGGTTCGTGGGGGCGGCGCGGCACGGCCCGGCCCGGCCCGACTGGAAGGAGCGATGGGGCCGGGGGCTGTTCGCGGCGGGGCCGCAGCGGTGAATCTGCCCCCCGGCCCCGTGCACGGCGCTGCACACGGTGGCTCATCGCCCCGCAGGCGCCTGGGACAGGCTGGGACGGACAAACGGACGGACGGACTGGCGGCTGGCACGGGCAGAGGGACACACGGGTGGATGGACAGACGGACAGCGCACGGGATGGCTGGAAGGGATGGACAGGGAGATGACGGCGGTATGGAGAGATGGACAAACAGACGGGGAGAGCGACAGGACAGATAGATGAACGGGCAGATAGACAGACAGATAGGTGGTCCGGATGGACGGTTAGATGGATGCACAAATGGACAGACAGAGAGACAGGACGGACACACGAGGCAGAGATGGCTAGAGGGTGCACAGGATGGACAGACGGACAGGAACGGCACGCGAACGGGCGCAAGGGACACCCGGCTGGACGGCCAGCGGGCACGCGGGACAGACGGGGAGGGCGGGCAGACGGACGGACGGACAGGGAGAGCTGACGACGGACGGACGGACGGACGGACGGACGGACGGACGGACGGACGGACAGGGCGCCCGGCGGCAGCCCCGCCGCCTCCCCTTTAAGACGAGCCGCGGCACAACCGCCCGCCGACAGCGGCGGCGCCGGCGCAGAGCGGCGCCCGGCCGGGCCCCTTAAAGGGGCAGCGCCGCCCTGCGCGGCCGCGGGTTCGCGTCCCGGCCCCGGCCCCGGCCCCGGCCCCGGCCCCGGCCCCGGCCCCGGCCCCGGCCCCGGCCCCGGCCCCGGCCCCGGCCCCGGCCCCGGCCCCGGCCGCGCCGCACTTCCGCCTCCCGCCTCCCGCCGCCGGGCCCGGGCGGCCCGCGCGCATGGGCCGCGCCGCTGCCATGGTAACGCCGGGCGGGAACGGGCCTGACGGGGGGGGAGGGGGCGGATTTGGGGTCTCCCCCCCCTCGCCATGGGGCGGGGAGAGAGCTGCGATGGGGGGATTTGGGGCCCTGCGGGCACAGAGGGAGCAGCTATGGGATTTGGGGTCGCCCCTCGGTATGGGGCAGAGAGGGGCCGGCACTGGGGGGGATTTGGGGTCCGGTGGGGCAGGGAAGGAGTGTGGGGGGGAATTCGGGGTCCCCCCTCACCGTGGGGGAGGGAGGGAGCAGCAGTGGGGGGATTTGGGGTCCCATGGGGTGGGGAGGGTGCAACGATGGGGAGAGTTGGGGTTCGGGGGGGGGGGGACTGGCGATGGGGGGGTTTGGGGTCCTGTGGGGCAGGGAGAGAGCAATGATGGGGGGTTTGGGGTTCGGGGGGGGGAGGGACCAGCAATGGGGGGGTTTGGGGTCCTGTGGGGCAGGGAGAGAGCAATGATGGGGGGTTTGGGGTTCTGGGGGGGGGAGGGACCAGCAATGGGGGGGTTTGGGGTCCTGTGGGGCAGGGAGAGAGCAATGATGGGGGATTTGGGGTTCTGGGGGGGGAGGGACTGGCAATGGGGGGATTTGGAGCCCTGTGGGGCAGGGAGAGAGCAATGATGGGGGATTTGGGGTTCTGGGGGGGGAGGGACTGGCAATGGGGGGATTTGGAGCCCTGTGGGGCAGGGAGAGAGCAATGATGGGGGATTTGGGGTTCTGGGGGGGGAGGGACTGGCAATGGGGGGATTTGGAGCCCTGTGGGGCAGGGAGAGAGCAATGATGGGGGATTTGGGGTTCTGGGGGGGGGGAGGGACCAGCAATGGGGGAGTTTGGGGTCCTGTGGGGCAGGGAGGGAGCAATGATGGGGGGTTTGGGGGGGGAGGGACCAGTGATGGGAGGATTTGGGGTCCTGTGGGGCAGGGAGGGAGCAATGATGGGGGGAGATGTGGGGCGGCGAGGGAACAACTCTCTCTGCCCCCCAGGCCCGCCGCCTCCAGAAGCTGTTCGGGGCCGAGGGGGACCTGGCGGACGAGGTGAGCAGTGGCCCAGCTGGGGCAGTGACGTCCTGGGGACCCGGAGCCTCCCCCTTGCCGTGGCCTTAACCGTCCCTGGCAGCCAGTGCAGCACAGCTCGTTAAGCAGCAATGTAACTCGTTAGCGGGGAGCTGGCTATAGATTTTAATCTGTACCTGGCACCAGGGACACCCCCCCACCCGCACCCCGGCGTGGGTCCTGGCCGCCCCATGGAGCAGTGGGGAGGGCTGACGCCGGCGGGGCCTCTCCTCCTCCCGCAGGATTTCCTCTCCGCCGTGGAGGACGCCGAGAACCGTTTCTCAACCCCCGGCCCCTCCAGGTGTTGGCCGCCCCCCAACTCCGTGCCCAGCGTGTCGGCCCCCAGCTCCGGCCTGCAGCCCCTGCACCAGCTCCGTCGCCCCCCCGGCAAACCCTCCGGCCTCAGGCCCCTCTCCAGGCAGGACGACCAAGCTGGGGGCTCGCGGGATCTGGGCTCCCCTTCGGCGTCTGTGGGTGCCCCGTGCCGACCAAGCGATGCCAGCGTTTCCACGCCAGCCTGTGGCTCAGCGCCGGGCGGCCCCCCAGCCTGGGGGGCGGCCGCCGAGGACGAGCTGGACAACGACCTCTTCCTGGCCGCCTGCATGGAGCTGGAGGTGCCTGACCTGCCGGTCGAGGCTGGCGATGCCCGTGCGGGTCCCACGTGGCGGGAGATTCCCCCCGGGCTGCGCACCAGGGAGGAGAGCAGCCAGGAACGGGCACCTTGCAAAAAGCCACGAGTGGGAGAGGAGCTGGCTTCTCCTGGCCCCCTGCAGCCTGGGGGGTCGCGGGCCGCCCCGGCCAAGAGTGGGCAGGAACCGCTGCCGTCGCCGCTGGCGGATGCTGCTCCCAAGCTGGCGCTGCGGCCCAGCGCGGCTGGTGCCTGCTCCTCCCGGCCTGCGCCCCTGCTAAATCCAGGTGCCTCCTACGGCCCTGTCCCCTCTCCCAGGGGCCAAACCCCGAGACCTTTTCAAGCCTCCCCCTGCCAGCCGGGAGTAAACGCCTCCTCCGTGACGCCACGTGCACCCCAGAGCAGCAACGCCCGGTCCCCGATGCCGCAGGTGCCCCGGCAGAGCTGCCCTGCGCCCAGGCTGCCCGGCAGCGGCTGGCGGCCGCCCCACAGGCTCCCGGCGAACCCGCAGCCCTTGATGAGTTGCGTGGAGCCCCCACCGAGGCAGCCGCCCCGGGAGGCCACCCTCCAGACACCGGTCGTCACCAACCACCTTGTGCAGCTGGTCACGGCGGCCAGCAAAGCGCCCCGAGCCGCCCCCCGCGTCCCAGTGCAGGGAAAGACTCGCCGGTTCCCAGGGCCTGCCGGGATCCTGCCCCAGCAGCAGGTAGGTGCAGGGGGGGCGGGAGCTGTCTGAAGGAGCAGTTGGGGTTGTGGTTCCCATCTCTTGGTCCCTACACAGCTGGGCTCCAGCCTGGCTTGTCCCCCTCCAGGCAGGAAAGGGGCTGGTTGCTCTCCCAGAGCAGGAAGGCTGCTGCCATCAGGGTCCTACCTTATCGCAAGCTTTGAGAGCTGGCGAATGGCCCTGCTCCTGCAGTGCTGAGTTTCCTGCGCTCCTGGTGGCTTTAGGCTTCCGAAGAGATGCAAAACCCAGGGACTGCCTCGGAGCATGCCCTGGATCTGGTATTTCGTTGTGGAGCAGCAGCCGTATGTGACGTGTCTCTGTCTTCCTTAAGCACGCTGGGAAACATCTGGAGGAGATTTTTGTTTCGACTCCCCAAACTCCAGCTCACGGGGCTCTGGCAAAGCTGCGGACAGAGGTAACCACCTTCTCCTGCTCCCGCTCTGCAGCCCCGGCACAGGCAGGCTGAGGCTGCGGGTAAATCTCGGCGCTGCTGTCGGCAGTTTGGGAGGCTGCAGAGGGTTGGGACTGCGCTGCCGGAGAGCAATGCCGAGCCCCAGGGAAGGTCCCGGGGCTCCCACTCGCTGTGACAGCGCCTGCGGGGCCGGACTGCGAGAGACGCTGGCCCAGCTCCAGCGCAGCAACTGCAGCTGTCCTGTGACTCTAGGAACTGCCCTGCTCCCCGCCACCCACGGAGGATGATTTTGGGAAGGGCCCCTGGCTTGCCTTGAAGACGGAGCTGGGGCTGGATGAGAGGGACCCCAGCTGCTTCCTCAGGACCTACAGCGTGGTCATGGTGCTGCGGAAGGTAAGAGGGGCCTCGGGCAAAGGCCCCCCGAGGGTCCCAGCTCTCTAGCTTTTCCCCTCAGAGCTGTTTTAGTGCCCAGCATCTGGAAACATGGGCAGGGCATTGCAGGGGTCTGGGATGGGGTCGACTGCAGACATCCCATGGGTGGCGATACCTCACCTGGGTTGTCCTCGGGGATGTTGGCGTGACGGGGGTCTGTGTGTGCAGGCAGCCTTGAAGCAGCTCCCGAAGAACAAGGTCCCCAGCATGGCCGTAATGATCAAGACCCTGACCAAGACCACTGTTGATGCTGGCGCCGTGTTCAAGGACCCAACTGGTAGGCGTTCTTTGGGGGTGACAAGAGAGAGCCCTTGCTCTGGTGTCCTGTGTGCTCTGCCTGTGCCATGTGAAGAAGTCCTTGCTGCAATAAGAAGCAGAATCACCCCAGAGGGGCCCAGCACCACCCTCTAATCCCATCTCCTTGCCTCTCCCCTGGATGCTGGGGTGGATGTGAGGAGATGCGATGCTCTAGGCTGGTTGCTCACCATCCCAGGGGATACTGTATCCGCACATCTGTGCTTGTGCCTGGCTCGGGCTGTGGGCTGCAGCTCTCTGCAGCTCCTCCCGGGCTCACAGCGATCGCTGCCTGTGGCTAATGGGTCCTGTTTGCCCTTGTGCGCAGGAGAGATCCAGGGCACGGTGCATCGCCTGCTGCTGGAAGAGAGACAGAGCGAACTCAAGCCTGGCTCGGTGCTGCTCTTGAAGCAGGTATGAGGTGTGGAGGCCTGTGGGAGGCAGATCCTCCAGCAGCAGTGATGCTGTCCAGGCTGCGTTTCTGCCCCTGTGCCCAGCGGCCAGGCTTGTACCCTGGGGGGAGAGAAACGAGGGGCTGCTGCTGCTCTCCAGGCCCTTCCCCAGGGGCACCAGCAAAAGCTCAGAGCTGGCTCCAGACCACTGCTCTGTCCTCGCAGGTGGGCGTCTTCTCCCCATCCCACCGCAACCACTACCTCAACGTAACACCCAACAACCTTCTCAAGATTTACCCGCCGGAGACCGAGGGCAGCTTATCGCAGCTGTCGCCAGAACAGCAGACTGAGAGGGAGGGCACGATGCCTGTGGCCTCGGTATGGATGTACGGGGACCTCCTGGGGGCACCTACAGGGGGGTCTGGGCAGCAGGGACCCTGGATATAGGGACAGCAGGTTAAGGAGGAGGCTTGAGAGGGACAGATAAATCCTGCTGTGGTCCCACGTGCAGGTGGGACGGCCCACAACAATTCTGTTCTGCTGGGTTTTTGCAGGTCGCTGCCCAGGCTAGGTTACACCAGCACCATCCAGCACAGATCTCCCAGGGCATTCCTGCCCCTAGGACCTGGGGACAATCCAGGACAAGCAGCCACAGCACCGAGCAGTTGCCTGAAGGCTTCTCATTGCACCCAGAAAACTACAGGCCCAGGCGAGGAGAGCCTCTGGGAGCCAACAACTGCGACATGGGTGAGTTGGCCCTCTTGGGGAGTGGGGGAAGAGCTCAGGATCCTGCAGTGTGGCAGAAAGCAAGTCCTGGGGCTTGGATGGTCCCTGCCCTGCCTTCTAAAGCCAAAAGCAGGGCTCCCCTCAAGCCATACCCAGTGCAGGGAGTCAATTCCCTGTCTCTGTGCAAGCGATGGCTGATGCACACGTTTCATCCTCCCCTGTGCAGACGACTTGGATGGGCTCCTGGGAGAGCTGCCCGAGGACTTCTTCTCTGCTCAGGCCCAAGCTGATGCCTGTTGACCATGGGGAACTTGGTACAGGGCGGGCCTGTGGCAGCCGGGCCCAGGGAAGGTTGTCACCGTTGGTAAGGTCTGGACTGAACCGTGGCCGAGCGAGGCCTCCGTGCCAGCCTCCTGTCTACGTTCTCATTCCTCTGTGTGTCTCTGTGTGTTGTGTTCGTTCTGGAGCTGAGAGCTGCGGAGACCTGGACAGTCCCGGGGAGTCCTAGGTGGACACGGCTTCATCACCACTGCTTGTCCCCCTGCTCCTCCCCGGGCAGCCCAGCCCCTCTCTGCTCCCAAACCTGCATTAAAGGGCTATTTCCGTTTCTGAACGGCCCACGTTTTCTCTCATGTTGCTGCCCTGCCTCTGGGGCTAGCGGTGCCTGGCTGCCCCCAGCGTGGGGATTTTCTGCTGATCTTGGTGCCCCAAACCCTTCCCAGGCGGGTGCATTTCGGCTCAGCCGCCAGTGGGGCCGGCAGAGGTGGCGGAGCCCCCGGGCTGCCCCCAGCAGCCCCTCTGCGAGGTGCAGTCGTACCCCCAGCGCTCTTGCACCCGCAGGCCTCAGTCCGAGCCCACGGTCCCCCATTGCACTGTCTCTGCCACTCCAAGGCTGGTGCCATGGTGCGAGGGTGCTGTGCTGCTCCCGCAGGGCTTGAGGTCACCTGGGAGCCCAAACATCTCCCCCCTGGGGTTGATCCCATGGGGCAGCGTGCGTGGGAGCCATGAGGGCCCGGCTGCGTGGGGGTCCAGCTGGTGCGGGATGAGCACAGGACCTAGACATACTGCCCCAAAGAGCCCGTTGGGGTGGGAGTGGGGGGGCACAAGGAAATGCCAGCTCTCCTGTGCCTGGCCTGGCAGCAGGGGTTCAGCACAGCTCCCTCCATCCTCCCTGGCTCTGGTTGGCCCTGCCCCAAGTGAGTCCTGGGGGTGACCAGATCCTAGACCAGCACTTCAGCATCCCCCCCCCCCCCCCCGTACTCCCTTAAGATGATCCCCGTTTTGCACCCACCAAAGGGTGGGTCCCTGGCAAGTCCCTGGCAGCCCTGAGCCAACATGACCCTGTTTACCGCGACGGGGAGTTATTTATAGAGTGGCCCGGCTTGGGCTCTTGATTCAGCATGTGCAAGCGGGGCACGAGGGCCTCAGCGCAGCCCTATTTATAACCCCGAGCCAGGCGCCGGAGGCAGTTCGCTGACCCCCAGCCCGTCTCTCTGCCCTCCCAGGGTCCCTCCAGCCCCACCATGTCCCAGGAAACCTTTGCCTTCACCTCCTCGGCCCTGCGCTCCCTGCGGCTCCAGCGGGAGCTGCTGGAGCTGGAGGAGCGCCGGCGGGCCCTGGTGCGGGAATCGGCCACGCGCCGGTTCCTGCCATCCAGCACCCGGCCGGTGCCTGCGCCCGCCCGGCGCCCCCAGCGCTGCCGCGACCCCGCCGTCCACAACGCCCTCTACGCCGGCGACCTCCTGCGCGTCAAGAGCATCTTCAAGGACGAGAGCACCGCTAACGCGATCATGGAGACGGTCAGCGAGGAGCTGGTGTGGGCGCCCGAGCTGGGTACGGGCAGCAGGGCTGCTCGGGGGGGGGCGGGGGGGTCTCTCCAGTCCCTCCCCACTGGCTCCCTGCAAATATCACAGGAGGAGCGGGGCTGGCGTGGGGCCGCCTGAGCCCTCTCCTTGCTTGTGAACGGGTCGGTGGGGGGACAGCACTGCTTGGTTCTAGATTTTGGGGCAGGGAGGGAAGATTCCTGGACCCTTCCTGGGGTGTGTGTGTGTTGGGGGGGGGATCCTGGGCTTGCTCCCCACGGCGCTTTTCCCGCGAGAAGAGAAGCAGCAGGACGCCCGGGCCCTTTCTTTGCCTGGGAGGTGGGGCAGGACGCCTGGGTCCCCAGCGGGGCTCCGGCCCCTGCGGCAGCGGCCCGGGGTGAGGGGGAGCGGGCAGGCGGGGCAGCCGCGCAGCAGCCCGGCCGAGCGGGCAGGAACGCGGGGCGAGAGGCTGGCCGCGTCCTGCCCCGCTCGGCAGGGCTGTGGTGCTGAGCCCCCGGAAGAAGCACACGTCGCCGCTGCGCATCGCGGCCGGCCGGGGCTACCGGGAGTGCGCCCGGCACCTCATCGTGCGGGGGGCCGAGGTGGACGCCGTGGTGGGCGGCCGGGCGGCCCTGCACGACGCCGTGGCCGGCCCCCGCCTCGACTGCGCCCGCCTGCTCCTCGCCTTCGGCGCCGACCCCAACGTGCTCTCCGAGGAGGGGCTCGCCCCGCTCCACCTCTGCACCGACCCGGAGAGCCTGCCGTAGGTCCCGCCCCCGCCGCCCTCATTTGCATGCCAAGCCCCGCCCCATCAGCCTCATTTGCATGCCAAGCCCCCACCCCATCAGCCTCATCTGCATGCCAAGCCCTGCCCACACCCACCTCATCTGCATGCCAAGTCCCGCCTGCATGCCAAGTCCCACCCATCCCTCCTCATTTGCATGCCAAGCCCCACCTACACACCAAATCCTGGCCACGCACACCCCTCCTCATCTGCATGCTTGGCTCCGCCTCCCACAATAGCCCCGCCCCCACAGTCCCGGGCTGCCTGCAGGCTGCTCCTGCTCCCCGGGGCCCGGCGCGGGTCGGCAGCTCCCTGCGCCCGTCCTTCGCCGGCTCGGCAGCGCCCGCGGGGGCCGGCACCGGGCCGGGCCCTCACCCGTCCACGTGCCCCCCCCCGCCCCCAGGTGCGCCGAGCTGCTGCTGGCCCACGGCGCCCGGGTGAACCTGAGCACGCGGGACCGGCACCTCACGGCCCTGCACGTGGCCGCCCGCCACGGGCTGGAGGCCCACGTGGAGCTGTACCTGCGGCACGGCGCCGACCCGGCGCGCCGGAGCCGCGAGGGCGAGACGGCGCTCAACGCCGCCTGCGCCGGGGCCGAGCGCCCCGAGGACGCCGAGCGTTACTACCGGGTGGCCGAACGGCTGCTGGCCGCCGGCGCCGACCCGCGGGCCGCCGGCGCAAGGACCACACGCCGCTGCACAACGCCTGCGGCAACGGGCAGCCGCGGCTGGTGCGCCTGCTGCTGCGGCACGGGGCTGCCGCCGGCGCGCCCAACGGCGCCGGCTACACGCCCATGGACTGCGCCCTGCACGCCGTCGACGAGTACCGCCGCGAGCACCCCGAGCGCACCATCGCCCTGCTGCTCGACCACGGCGCCGGCCCCGTCAACCCCAAGGTGGGCAACGGGCCCGGCGGTGGCGGGTTGGTGGGGGGGGACGCACCCCGGGGGAGCCCGCGGTGACACGCGCCTCCCGGCAGATGCTCAAGTTCTGCTGCCGGTGCCCGCGGGCGCTGGAGGTGGTGCTCAACGCCTACGAGCGCGTGCCGCCCGCCGAGGCCTGGCGGAGGCCGTGCCGCTGGAGCTGTGGCAGGTACGGCGGCGTGCCGGGCAGGAGGGTGCCCCCCCCCCCCCCCCCCGCCCCGACCCGACCCGACCCACGCTAACCTGCCCGCCCGCCTTCCTTCCCGCCCAGGAGCACCGGGCTTTCTACGAGTCGGCGCTGCGCATGGCCGCGCAGCCGCGGCGGCTGCAGCACCTGGCGCGCTGCGCCCTGCGGCGGCACCTGGGCGCCCGCTGCCACGCCGCCATCCCCCGGCTGGCCCTGCCGCCGCCCTGCGCCGCTACCTCCAGCTGCCGCTCGAAGGGCTCATCCGCTGAGCGACGCCACGCCACGCTCCCCCCCCAACCCCCCACCCCAAATACGGCGCTGGCGGCCCCACCCGGCGAGCTCGCGGATGGGGGGGGGGGCGAGGAGGCGCCGCAGCCCGGCGGGGGGGGGGGGGGGGCCGGCCTGGCCCCGGGAGCCCCCCCGGGCGTCAAATAAAGGCCGTGGCAGCCGGCAGCGCGGCCTCTCCTTGCGGCAGAGACTGGGGAGGGACTGGGGGAGAACTGGGGCGGGGGGGGAGTGACCCCCCAGGTTGCCTGTGCCCTCACATGGGGGGGGGTGGACAAGGCCCGGGGGGGGGGTGGACAAGGCCCAGAGGGGTGACACGGCCGGGGGGGGGGTGGAACAGACCAGGTTCTAGGGGAGGGTCAGCTGGGGGGGGGGCACAAGGCCCCAAGGGGTGACAGGGCCTGGGGGGGGCAGACAGGGCCCCAGGGTGGGGGGGGCACAAGGCACTAGGGGGTGACAGGGCCTGGGGGGGCAGACAGGGCCCCAGGGTGGGGGGGGGGGCACAAGGCGCTAGGGGGTGACAGGGCCTGGGGGGGGCAGACAGGGCCCCGGGGTGGGGGGGGCACAAGGCGCTAGGGGTGACAGGGCCTGGGGGGGGCAGACAGGGCCCCGGGGCGGGGGGGGCACAAGGCGCTAGGGGGTGACAGGGCCTGGGGGGGGCAGACAGGGCCCCGGGGTGGGGGGGGGGCACAAGGCGCTAGGGGGTGACAGGGCCTGGGGGGGGGCAGACAGGGCCCCGGGGTGGGGGGGGGGCACAAGGCGCTAGGGGGTGACAGGGCCTGGGGGGGGCAGACAGGGCCCCGGGGTGGGGGGGGGGCACAAGGCGCTAGGGGGTGACAGGGCCTGGGGGGGGCAGACAGGGCCCCGGGGCGGGGGGGGCACAAGGCGCTAGGGGGTGACAGGGCCTGGGGGGGGCAGACAGGGCCCCGGGGTGGGGGGGGGGGCACAAGGCGCTAGGGGGTGACAGGGCCTGGGGGGGGCAGACAGGGCCCCGGGGCGGGGGGGGCACAAGGCGCTAGGGGGTGACAGGGCCTGGGGGGGGGCAGACAGGGCCCCGGGGTGGGGGGGGCACAAGGCGCTAGGGGGTGACAGGGCCTGGGGGGGGGCAGACAGGGCCCTGGGGCGGGGGGGGCACAAGGCGCTAGGGGGTGACAGGGCCTGGTGGGGGCAGACAGGCCCCGGGGTGGGGGGGGCACAAGGCGCTAGGGGGTGACAGGGCCTGGGGGGGGGCAGACAGGGCCCCGGGGTGGGGGGGGCACAAGGCGCTAGGGGGTGACAGGGCCTGGGGGGGGCAGACAGGGCCCCGGGGTGGGGGGGGCACAAGGCGCTAGGGGGTGACAGGGCCTGGGGGGGGGCAGACAGGGCCCCGGGGTGGGGGGGGCACAAGGCGCTAGGGGGTGACAGGGCCTGGGGGGGGGGCAGACAGGGCCCTGGGGCGGGGGGGGCACAAGGCGCTAGGGGGTGACAGGGCCTGGTGGGGGCAGACAGGGCCCCGGGGTGGGGGGGGCACAAGGCGCTAGGGGGTGACAGGGCCTGGGGGGGGGCAGACAGGGCCCCGGGGCGGGGGGGGGCACAAGGCGCTAGGGGGTGACAGGGCCTGGGGGGGGGGCAGACAGGGCCCTGGGGCGGGGGGGGGCACAAGGCGCTAGGGGGGTGACAGGGCCTGGGGGGGGGGCAGACAGGGCCCCGGGGCGGGGGGGGGCACAAGGCGCTAGGGGGTGACAGGGCCTGGGGCGGTGACTGGCCCCGGGCGGACTCAGCCGTCCTAGCCCCGCCCCGCGCCCTCCCCCGCCCTCGCGCCCTGGCTCCGCCCCCATCTGGCTCCGCCCCCCATCTGGCTCCGCCCCCATCTGGCTCCGCCCCCATCTGGCTCCGCCCACTTACGCCCGGCTCGGAGGCAGGGCAGGAACGCCCAGCCCCTCCTGCCCACTTCCGGCGCCCTCAGGGCGAGTCTGCGTCATCAACGAGCGCCTTGCCCCGCCTAGTGGGCGGTGGCCGTGACGTGACACGCGCGCGGCAGCCCCCCCCCATGCCCCTCCCTCTCCTCCCCCCTCCCTCCGCCCCCCGAGCGGCGAGCCCGGCGGGGCTGTGACGTGGCGCTTCCGGCGCGCGGCGGCGGCGGGACACGGTGAGTGCGGGCGGGGGCGGGGCCCCGGGGCCGCCCCCCCTCCGGGGCCGCCCCCCCCCCCCGGGCCGCCCCCCCCCCCCCCCCGGGCCGCCCCCCCACGGTCCCCGTCGCTCCCAGAGCCCCCCCCTCCGGGGCCACCCATCCCCCGGGCCGCCCCGCCCGGGCCCCGTCTCTCCCATTCCCCCCCCCCCCCCGGGCCGCCCCCCCCGGCCTCCGTCTCTCCCAGTGCCCCCCCCCCCCCCCGGGGCCACCCCCCCCGGGCCGCCCTCCCCAGCCCCCGTGCCCCCCCAGCGGCCCCCCCCCCAGCACCTGCCGTCCCTCCCCGTGCCCCTGCCCACATCCTGCTGCCCCCCCCCCCCACGTCCTCTAAACGCCTCCATCAACCCCAGGGCTTCCCTGGTGCCCCCCCCCCCCGGTCCCTGCCGCTGTCCCCGGCGTGCCGAAGCACCCGCAGGCCCCCGCAGCCTGTCTGAAGGGTGTCTCCTCCTCCCGGTGGATGAGGGCTCCCTCCAAAATGGGGGGGGGATCCAAAACGACATCCCCCCCCCGCCTTCCTTCCTCCTGCTGGAGCTGCCCCCCCCCCCATCCAAAAGCACATCTCGCGCCATCCATCGGCAGCTTCGCTCAGGCTCCAGCACCCCCGGGCCCCTCTGCGTCAGGGTTCAGCTCTGCCCGCCTGAGGCCCTGCCCCTCCGCCTGCTGCCAGGCTTCATCTCCCCGCCGGGGTTTACGGCCTTTTCCCAGTTCCCTGCTGCTGCCAGGCTTGATCCCCCCCCCCCCCCCGCCCAGGGGCTTGGCGGAGACCCCAGCTCCGGGCCCTGCCGCGGGCCCCGGGACTCGCGCCGTGCTGGGCTGACGCCCTGCGGGGGCAGCCCTGGGGCTCCCGCCGAGGCAAGGGGCCTGACGGCTGCCGCCCTGCGGGCGCGGGGGCCCCTCGCTGCGCGGGGTCCATCTTCCCGTCTCCCCGGGGCTTTGGAGCCCCACTCATTGGAGGAGGGGGACCGGCTCAACGCGAGCCGGGCGCTCCTGGCTTTCCGTGGGAGGAGGCAGCCAGGGCGAGGACACGGTCCCCTGCGAGCATGCCGCGCCGCCCCGACCTAGCGAGGGCGGGGGTTTTCTTGGCAGGTCCTAGCAGGGCGCGATAAGGGGCAGAGCGGACATTAACCAGGCTCTGAGCCCCACGTGCCTGGGAGGGACGACGCAGCGGTGCCGTTCCGGTCCGTGTTTCCTGCCGGAGAGGAGAGGAGCGAGGGCCCGGGCCCGGTGCGGTGGCGCTGAGCAGCTTCGCCTCTCCAAGGAGCCCGCTGGCATCGCCGCCGGGTTTAAGCAAGGTAAACGCGGTGCCCGTGTGTCGCGCAGCCCTGACTGTGCTCCCGCCAACCTGGTAACGCAGCGACTCGGTTTCTCTCCTGATGGATTCTAGTTCAGACTGTAATTACAGATGTTGTACTCCTAATTGGCACATGGGAAGAGATACGATCTCTTTCCACAGTGCGAAGGCTAAGTAATTATTCCTAAGCAGTAAGTTTTGTGTTCCAAAAGAAACCCCGGGTTTTTGGAGGGTCCGTCGCCCTCCCGGCCAGCTCAGAGCTCCCCGGCTCCGCAGGGCTGCCCTGCCCAGCCGTCGCCGTGTCACTGCTCTGGCGAGCTGGCTGCTTTCCACAGAACTAGAGGACTTGGACCTTTCCCTCACCCCGTGACACCCTCCTCCGTGCTGGCAAGCGAGGGACGAGTCTCCGCGTGCAGCCACGCGGGAGCAGGAACCAAGCAGTGACTTCCAGGTCCGTGTCTTGGCCACCAAACTGCTCTGTGCTGTCCTGCTGTTCCCTGACCTCCCAGGCAGGATGGCCCCTCGCCCTTCCTCTCTGGGGCCGCGCGAGGCCAAGCGCAGTAACCAGCGTGCTCTGTGCAAAACAGGTTAATGTTTAATTTCTGCCACAGGTAGTTTTGGTTTTCTTGCTTAGCTTTCACTAGTTTGTAGGTTTCTGTCTCTCCTCCGCTATGTCAGGATTAGGGAGAAGCGTCTGCAGTAAAGAAACCTTCTTCCTCTCCCGTTTCTCATGTAATTGAAGCAGTTATGGGAGTTATTCACATCTTGCTAAAACCAAGCTTGCCCACGAAGTAGGCCAGAGGTCCGTGCTGCCGGAGCGCAGCCGTTTTACGCCTGGGGCTTTGCAGCGGAGTTCAGCCCGAGGGAAAGCAGCCAGCCGGAGCCAGCAGGCCGGGGGGCAGAAACCCAGCTTCTCCCGAGCGCTCGCTGCCTGGCGTCGTCGCAGCCCGCTCCGGGCGATTCGGGGACAAACAGCCGCTGTGTTAGGACATCCAGCTTGTTTTCTCTGCGACAGGGGCCTGATTGGGTAGGAGCGCGGCGCAGTCAGCCTGCTCTCCGTGCGATTCGGTCAGCAGCCGCACGTTCACATCGGGTTTGTTTGCTCTGAGGGCACAGGAGCGAATGTTAGAGCCGGGCAGGCGTCTCCGCTCTTGTCCTGCCTGCCTGCGTCCCTTCGGTGCCGCCCTCCCCCGCTTCCTACCTGGAGCCGCTCTGCCGAGAGGCTGCAAGTGAATCCTTCGGTTGTCTTGTGCTTTGCAGCAGAGCTCCTGCGAGAAGCCCGAAGATGGAGCCCCCCGACGTGACCATCATCAGAGGAGTGGGGGACGAGGTGACGGTGGTGGCCGGCGTTGTGGTCCTGGCACTGGCTCTGGTTTTGGCTTGGCTGTCTACGTACGTTGCTGACAGCAGCAACCAGCTCTTGGGAACTATCGTGGCCACAGGGGACGCGGCCGTGATAAGGCTCAGCCACGTCGAACGGTATGTGGGTGCGGCGGGGGTGACCGAGCCCCCCGAACCCGCGAGGGTCCCCGAAACCACGGAAGAAAAAGCAGAAGAGGAAGCGGGGGCTACATCCGACTCGGGCCCGGTGCTGGAGCAGGGGGACGGTAGCAGCCCCTCCGACTCCAGCCTTGACCGGCTGTTGGACATCCAGAGCTTGCCCAAAAGGACATCAGGCAGCGAGCCCAGTGCTCGGGACAGCCGCAGGCCGCCTGCCCCGGAGGAGAGCGACCTGTGCGCCGGCTTCATCAAGATCCGGCTCAAGTTCCTCAACGACACGGAGGAGGTGGCTGTAGTGAGGCCCGAGGATACCGTGGGCGTCCTCAAGAGGTAAGTCCCACGTGAGAGGTGGTGCGTGGCCTCGAGGGAGCTCGCTTACAAACCCTGCCTCTCTGCTCCTGCTGGGGCTCTTGCCCCCCTTGTATAAGGGGTCTGCGGGTGCTGTTCCAGCTCGGCTCGCTCAGTGCTGCGGCCGAGAACCTCGTTCTCTGCGTGCAAAGGCCAAGGACAGAGCAAGGAGTGAGCGAGGTCTCCTGGGTCCTGATGCAGAGCTGTCCCTCGCCCAGGGTGAGGGTCTCAGCCTGCAGTCCCTGAGGTGGTCTGCAAAGCGGACCCCTTCCCCACTGATCCTGCAGACATCACCAGGAAAATAAAGGCATTAAACCTGCGGAGGGTTTTCGGTCACTTCTCGCTACAGAAGCACCGCTGTCCCGTTGCCAAGAGGGCTGCAGGCTTCCTTTTCTCCGAACTAGGAGGTTCCTGGGTTAAAAGACAAGGAGGCCCACGGTGACAGCGTGGTTGCTGTCCCCCAGCGTCCCCGGCCCCAGCTGGCCACGCTGTCCCTGCCTGGGCCCCTGCCAGCAAGGGAACTTGATCGTCTCCGTCTGCAAAGCTCTGGGGCTGCTGCCAGGCGTCTTTTATAATCTCAACTGGGGAACAGCACAAGAAACCTCCCGCGTTTGACTGATTCCCGTGCGCTCCGGGAAAGGCTTTATCTCCTGTGCGGCGCATTATCAGAGCAGGGCCCGGCGGTGTTGGGTGCTGTACAGACTTGGCGAGCGAGACCCAAGGGTGGCCAGGCAGCGAGGAGCCCTGCGCTCGGCTTTCGCGTCTCGCTTAGGTGGGGCGAGCGCAGGTCTCGGCGAGCACCTTTGCCCTCTGCGAGCGAGCGGCAGGCAGTTGTGCCGAGACAGGATTTCCTGCGCCTGCTGAGACACCAGAAGTCAAACGTAGCAGCGCTGCCGCAGCTGGGTTTCACGCCCATCGCAGCCCGCTTTAGCGGGACTGATGAGTCCCGGCTCCAGCATTTCTAATCTCTCTCCCTCTCTCTCCTTCAAAAGCAAATACTTCCCAGGCCGGGAGAGCCAGATGAAGTTCATCTATCGCGGCCAGCTCCTGCGGGACCAGGCGCGGACGCTGCGCTCTCTCAACATCACAGACAACTGCGTCATCCACTGCCATCTCTCCCAGAGCACCGCTGCCGCCCTGCCCGACCCCGCCGCCGCGCCGCCCGAAGCGAGCGGCGTGACCGTCAGCGTGGGCAACCTGATGATCCCGGCGATCATGGTGATGCTGGCCGTCATCTGGTACTTCCGCATCAACTACCGGCAGTTCTTCACCGCGCCGGCCACCGTCTCCTTGATCGGCGTGACCGTTTTCTTCAGCTTCCTGGCGTTTGGGATGTACGGCCAGTAGGAAACGGACGGGAGGCGTGAAGAGGGGCTCGGGGAGGCGAGCCGGCCTCCCTCCCCGCCTGGCCCTTTGGGGACGCAGCACTCGTGTCAGGGCTCTTCCTAACCTGCCACAAGCGACGCTGGAGACCGGCAGCCGGGGCTGAGCGGCCTCCCGCTCCCTAGGCGCCAAGGACAGCGAACGGCCGGCGGGGCAGAAGCGAGGCCTGAGCTCAGCGCGTCCTTTCCTGCCTCGCTGTTGCTGCACCCAACTGTGTCCCCTTGCCAGCAGGAGCAACCGGGCCATGCTGCCTCCAGCCGCTCCGACTTGCTTTCTTGCACCCTCCTGGCCCAAGGCATCCCCACGCGTGCTGGCACCGCTGCCGTGGGAGGGGAGGGGGGCCTGGGCAGACGATGACTCCTATTCCCCACGTTACCTGCTCCGAGGAGCGGGCAGGGCAGGTGGAAACGAACCGGTCTTGCTCAGCCAGACGTGGTTGCTGCTGTCCTTCGCTCCTCTCCCGACGAGCGGCGGCTTTGCACGCTCGGGCTCGCTTCCGCGGCGCGTCGGCCAAGGCAGCACGCTGCGCCCGGCAGCGGTCGCGCGCAGCCCTGCCTCTCCCGGCAGCTCCTGCCCGAGGTGCCGCCGCCGCAGCCTTGCGCGCTCGCTCAGGCCGGCATCGCGCCCTGCATGCACTTTTGGGCCAGCTTGTGCCTGTCCCCTTCTCCGGGGCAGAATCGTGGCTGCTGATCTAATGGTGCATCAAGTACAACCACTGCTTCTGCCCCTGGAGATCAGGGGACTCTGCAGCCCCGCACCAGAACAGGCTACAACTTCTCAAAGACACTTTTTAAAGCAAATAAAAGGTGCAACTTTAGCTGAGGCCATTCCAAACGCTCTCCTTGCTGCTTGAGGGAGCATCTGCCTATCAAAACCATGGATCGCTTCGAAACATTTTTATGCTCTTTGCACTTTTAAGAAGTATACGTTTATAAACGCAAGCCCTGGAGTGGATTTTGTTCAACCAGGTGAAACCAGGCGCGTGGGGGGAGACGCGCAGCACCTCGCTGGGCTGGGCAAGGAGAGGGGGGTGCGTGGGCCCTGCCAGACGAGGAGCGCGGCCGGGGAGCTGCGACGCAGGCGGTCTAGGACCGGGGATGAGCCGGCCCCGGCTCGCGCAGGGCCGCGGGATGCGTCCTACGGTGCCCAGGGCCCCCAGCCCGACCAGCCCCTTTCCACACCCTGCCTTCCTGGGGCTTCTTGCTCTTCTCCCCCCCCCCCTGCCAATTTGGGGTAAAAAAACCACTTTGAATCAGACCTACTGTCAGGTTCTTCGGCCCGAGTCACCAGCTGGCAGGGCGCTGCGGTTGCTGGTCCCACGCGCTGGCGCTGCCCGACCCGCCGGGCCGCGTCCTCCTGCCCCGGCCGCGCAACCAGCGCCTCGTCCGCAGGCGCGCGGACACGCGTCGCGAAGCGCCGGCACTCGGTGCCAGGCCCCAACCCAAGCTGCGGAGTCGGGGCTCAGCCCGGCTCGTGGCCGTGGGCCGAAGCTTACGGACGCGCCCAAAGGCCTCGGTGCCTCCGTGCTCCCTGATCCGTGGCCCCGTCGCAACAACCCGGGCTAACCAACGTGCCGCTGCGTCCCGCTCGGCGCCCGCACCTCAGCCGCGAGCCGGAGATACCAAGTCAAGATGCAGTTTTATTTACAGGGGCAGCCACAACCCACTAATGGGATACACAGACCTTACAACGGCTCAACTACCTGTACAGGATGGATTACGTATGCAAAAATAAGTCTCAAGCCCACGCAGTACAGTACGTCCCCACGCGACCGCTGGCGCTGGCCCTGCCGCAGGGGCGAGGACACGAACCCGGGGGGTGGGAGGGGGGCGATGGGGGGGGGGGGGGCCGGGACGCATCCAACACCGTCGCCCTCCCTGCCAGCCCCCCCCTCTTGCACCAGCCCCTTGGACCCCAAACCGTGGCCAGGAGCGGTGCATCCATCCCCGGGCCGAGGGTTGTTCCCCCCCCCCCCCCCCAAGCTGTCCGCGGTCGCCGTCCCCTCCCCAGGCGTGAAGCAGCAGTCGAAGGCCTGGGCCGGAGCGGTGCCCGCGCCGGCGGGCGCCCGGCCCCGGTGCACGCGAAGGCCAGCTACGCGCGCTGCCGGCGGGCTGGGGCGGCCACGGCGCCGCGTGGGGACCGCTGCAGCCGGGACCCGGGCCCCCGAGCAGCCCTTTTGGCAATAGCCCCCTCCCCCCACCCCCCTTCCCAAGCAATTTGGGGTCAACCCCAGCACGGTCCCAGCGGCACAGACCCACGGAGGGAGCGGGGGGGGGCCGCAGGGCTCTGCGGGGCTGCCCGTCTCCCCCCCACCCCACCATAGCAATATCCTTTAGCAGCAGTTTTAAAACAAAAGTGAATCCAGAATCGAGAGCACCATAATTTGCAAGACCCAACTAAAGAACTGGCCACGCTGCCTCCGCCGGGAGGGCGCAGACGGGGAGGGGGGCAGCTCCCCACGGACGCTACGGCCGAAGTCCGGGTGCAAGACAGCCGGGGGGGGGGGACACGCAGGGCCTGGGGCCACAAGCTGAGCAAACTCCCGACGCGGCCCCGGGTGGAAAACAGCCAGAGAGGGGGCAAAGCCAGGCTGCGAGAGGCGTGGGGCCGGGGACCCGGACGCGGCCGGAGGCAGCGGAGCGAGGGAGCAGAGGGACCAGCCCTGGTCCCAGCACGGAGGCCGCCCGGGGAGCCCCGTCCCTGCGGGCGCCCGAGCCCGGAGCCCACGGGCCACGCGAGGCGGGAGACGAACACCCAAAGGTTCCCCCCCCGCCCCGGCTCCCGCCCGCAGTGCCGGGTCCCCAGGCACACGAGGACGGGGGCACCGACCCGCCCGGGGGCCACCAGCCTGAGGACGGGCAGAGGGGAGAAACCAGCCTCGAAAGGGGGGCTGCGCCTCCCCCCGCCGCTCTACGGACCAGCTGGGGTACAGCGTGTTTTCCAGCCTAGCCAGGCACCCCCGGCAGACCGGGGTCCCCCCTTTCCCCCCAAAGGGGCTGGTTCGGGGCAGGGCCCGCCAGAGCGGCCCTCCCCAACCGCGTGCGGCCCCCGCTGCCCCCCTCGAGCAGGCCCAAACACAAAGGAAATACCCCAAAGGACGCAGCATGCAGATCCCCCCCCCCTACACCCCCCTCAAGATCCTTGGCCAGGGCGGCCGAGACGTGGGGCAAGGCCAGTGCCCGCCAGCAGCCGAATCCGGGTTTGGGGGGGGGGTCCCCACTTGTCTGGTCTGAGCGAGGAAAAGCTCCCTCGAGGCGCTCACCCCAACCTGAGCCAGCCCAGTGCACGGACTGGGGCACTGACCCCAGAGTGATAGGGCAGGAGGAAATCTGCCCCCAACGCCCACCCCACCAGCCTGGTCCCAACCCGCCCTGGAGATCTGAGCTTGCCCCAGTTCCCCCCACCCCCCAAGCTGGGCTACGGGTGCTCTGGGAGAGAGCGTGGGAGGCAGCTGCAGCCTGTTTTGGGGTAGGTGGTGCAAAGGGAAGGGGGTTTGTGCCCCCATCTCCGAGCAAGACACCCCCCCCACCCCGAGCCCTGATCAGACCCCACGTACAAAAACTACGTTACAGAATAAATAGAGGCACCAGGAGGGAGGCAGGATGGGGGAAGGGGAGGGGGGCATTAATGGGGAGGGCCACATCCAGCCCCCCCTTCCCCAGCGCCCTGCCACCCCCTGCAGCGACGGCCAAGTCCTCCATCCTCCGCGCCCCGGGTACCCGCTCGTGGCCGAGCCGCGGGGCCGCCCCAGCCGAGGTGGGAGCGGCTGCGGGGCAGGAGGGGCCGCCCCAGCCCGTGGCCATCTGTCCGTCCGTCCCGCCATCGGCGAGGCGTGCTCCGCTGCGCTCAGTTGATGTCGTCGTAGATGCTGGGGGTGTGGGGCGCAGGCGGCTTCGGCTTCTTCTTCTTGCTGGAGCCGAGCCCCGGGGCACCACTCACCAGCCCCAAGTGGGGCTTTTTCTTCTTAGTCTTGCGAGACTCCGAGTTGTTGGTACCTGGGCGGGTGGGAAGACACAGGACGCTGGGGCATGGCTGGGGCAACAGGAGCCCCCCCAGAACAGAGAGGATCCCCCTACCAGAAACCCCTGCTCAGGGATGCTTACCCCTAAACTGGGGGACACTCTCACTCAGGAATAGGGGTGACAATTACCCAGAGGGAGCTGGTTCAGGGACCAGCTTGTGCTGGGGAGACCCTGGGGGCCGGGGGCAGACAGGAGCGACCAGGCGGGTCCTCGCGCAAGGCCTTCGTGCCGCAGGGTCCATCCCGTTTAAACACTCACTTGCTTTCGAGGAGGCCGAGTCGGACGGCGAGATGTCGGAGGAGCCGTCCCACTGGAGCCGGCTCATGATGGCCTGGCTCTCGGCCACGTCGAAGCTGTCGTTCTCCACGCTGCCCTCTGCCTCGGGGAGGGACCTGAGGCAGAGGCGTTACACGTGTCCCCGAGCCTGGGGCCCGTGGTGCTGCACCCAGGGGTGCCGGCTCCCCCAGCCTCCCTGCTCGCTCATCGGTGCGAGGGAGACGCTAAGGGCTCAATCCAGCTCGCGGCCGCGAGGCCCAGGGCTGTGCTCGCAGCTGGATTGCACGTCCCGATGCCAGCCCAGCCAGATGCCCGTGCGTCTGTCCCCTCCCTGCATCCCAAATACCCCCGTAACCCCCTCCCACGATCTCTGTTCACAGCCAGGCTGTCGGCACTGGGTGACAGAGCCTCGTCCCCGTCCCCGCACTGGGACGTTGGCCCTCACGGACCCCATCTGTGTGCTCACTTACGCAGAGGGACCGAGGAGGTAAACCCGGACCGACCTCCGCTGCTCATCCGTGTGCTGGGGACACCGCAGGGACCTGCCAGAGGGGAGACAGGGCTGAGTTAAGGCATTTTTCCTCTTACCATCCCCATCTCCCATCCAGATCCAGGCACCCTAGGCAGCCCCACAAATCCCAGGTGGCACTTCCCAGCCCGAGGAAACCCCAGGAAGCTCTCACCTGGTGCACATCTTCTTGGTGTGTTCGGAGATGACCCCGCATTGCTGCGGAAAGAAGGGACGAATGAGCAGGTGGGTGAGCAGCCACACAGCCCCAGGGCTGTGCTGCACCACGCCGGCCCGAGGACACCCCACCTCCCCAGAGCTGCCCTGTCACCCTAAGAGGGACCAGCCACATCAATCAGATCTACCACCCTGGGTCACCATGGCTCTGCTGCCCAGCCAGGTGCAGGGATTTCTCCAGGCAAAGATGTATCGGAGCAAGATTTCCACACTGGAATCGCATCCCGCCTACGTGCCCTCAACCACTTCTCCTTGCCGGAGACGTCTGCCCACGGTCCGGTCCAGTGAGACCCCCGAGCCACAGCAGCGACGACTGCGAGCGGAGCCCCGGGGCCACGCACCGTGGTGAGCAGCGTCCGGAGCTCCTCGGGGCCCAGCGTCTCGTAGCTGATTCCTGCCGAGTTGCTGTACTGCGGGGCACAAAAGGCAGCGTCAGGCTGGTGCGGGAGGACAGACGCGAGCCCTCACCAGAGATCCAGACCACCACAGGTGCCAGCAGGGAGGGACACAGGAGGGGACAGCGCCCGAAGGGGACGGGGACGGGCTCCGTCTTTTCCCAGCCCCGCCGCAGGCTCACCTTGAAGGGGTCGGGGTTCCCGCTGAGCTCGCCTGGAAGAGAGGACGGGTGAGGACGGTCCCCTGCCCGCGGCCCCCGCCCCGGCCCACTGCGCCTCCGGCCCCACAGCCCGCTCCGCAGCCCCATTTCGGGGAAAGCCCCGCCCCCAAATAAGCCCCGCCCCACCACTAGTGCTCCGCCCACACCCCGCCTCCATTGCATGCCCCGCCCCCAGAGCTAGCCCCACCCACAAGTGGGCCCCCACCCAAGACCAAGCCCCACTCCCAAGTCTTCCCCCACCCGACACCAAGCCCCACCCCCAAGTGTGCCCCGCCCCCAGACACCAAGCCCCGCCCCCAGTGTGTGCCCCGCCCCCAGACACCAAGCCCCGCCCACTCACCATTCTTGTGTTTCAGGGACTTGGACCTGCGGGGCGAGTTGGGGTTCTGCAACGACAGTGGGGCCCGGTTGGGGCGAGCGAGGTGGCCCTGCCGTCGACCCCGGCAGCCTCCCGCCGCCCCCCTGCCACCGCCCTTCCCCCAGGAAGCCCCCCCAAAAGGTGGCCGCAACCTGCCCGCGAGGCGGTCGGGGCATGGCCAGGAGGAGGCCGGCACCCTCCCAGCCCCGCGCCCCAGGGCCACCACAAGGCCCACGAGCCCCACCCCGGCCCCACGCGCCTCACCTTATCTGATTTCCTCTTCTTTGCTAGGAGAGAGAAAAATTGATGTTTTTACTTTATTTGGTTGATTTAACTTCAAATGTCACAACACGAGCAGCCAGATCCACCGTTCAACTACACGGGACATCCCACGCTGCTGGGACCGCAACAGGGGACGTTCCTGTCCCCAGTGACAGTGGGAGAGAGGGGACCAGACAATCCACGGAGTTCAGGCACCGGGGGAACCAAGCTCCACGCTTAGCTGCTTTAACCCCCATATAAACACCCAGAGCAGGGGGCAGGAGGGCCACGGAGAGCTGGCCAGCCAGCAGGCCTCCACCCTTGGCATGGGGCAGGAGGGCTAGGAAACCTTTCTTTTCCCCAGCCCCGCCTCGTGCGAGGAGGTACAGGGCATCCAGGGAGCCCCCAGTGAGGCTGGTGTCCACACACCACCCCCGCATGCTCCCACCTTTCTTCTCAGAGCCATAGGACCAGTCGTTGTCATTTATATCATCGTTGTCCTCCTGGTCGCTCTCTGACTTGTTCATGTTGTTGCTGCTCGCAATCCTGCACGCAAAGGGTAGGAATGGGTGTCAGGGCCCCGGGACCCACACCCAGGATTGCCCCTGTACCCTGGGAGCTCTGCCATACCCACCCCAAACCCACTCCTGGGGATCCCAGGTCCAACCCAGGCCCAGATACAACATGGAGCTCCCCAGCCAAGGGAAGGGAGATGGAGGAGCCAGGACTCCTGGGTTTGGAGACAGAGACACACAGCCCCACAAGCAAAAGAAAGGGGGGGGGGAGCCTGGACATCTGGTTTCCACCTCAGCTCATCAAGAACAAGATGAGCTGAATCTACCTGGGTCCTCTCCTCCCAGTCCTCCGAGGAAAGACCTGACACAGACCCACAGCCCAGCTCTGAACCAGGTCACTCATTCATGCCTCAGTTTCCCCATGCAGAGGGAGGCCAAAGGAGCCCGAGACCAGTGCTCAGGGCTCACCTCCGGTTGGCGATGCGGCTGCTGTTGCGGCCCATGCCCAGGCACTTCTCCAGGTGGGGGGCGAAGCGGGACGCAGCGATACTGCGGCTGCAGTTGGGGCACACACACTCCTTGTTCTTCCACTGGTTGTAGACCTGCCCAAAGATGTCCACGCCGGGCTGGTCCACGATTTCTGGGGGAGGCACATGCGTCAGCCCAGCCCCAGGGAAGCCCCACACTTCCTGCCCCATCCCTGCTTGGATGGGACCGACGGAGCCCACCATTCCAGGTGCAAGTTAACAACCAAGATCTGCCTCTCTTGCAAATGAAACCCTGACTACAGCCCTCAGCTCCTGGGTGGTGGTGGTAAAGGGACCCTCTGGATTTCTCCAGCTCAAGCCAGAGAGACTCCTGACAGCTCTCCCCAGAGACAGGCTCCTTGGAGAGTAGAGGCCAGGGCGGAGGATCTCCTGTGAGTGCAGCACAGCCAGGAAGGTCTCTTATCTGCCCTCCTCCCCAAGCAAACGAGGCTTCCTCAGGCCAGGGCAGAACACCTGGACTGGGGCAGCTACACCAGCATTTCCAGGGTTCAGGTCACCACATCTGTTTACAAAATGGATGCCTGCATAGAGACAGAACCACCACCCCGCACACTGAATTTCCTCTGCGTTATTTCTCCCTCGTGCCAAAGTCCTCACCACCACAGATAACCAATCCCTCCATTGGCCTCTCCATGGCATTTCTGACAGCATCAGTCTTTTCTGGTTGTGACTGGGAATGGGATGTTCTCTGTCCCGCTTGCCATGGGAAACCCATTCCCCGGAACCTCCTGGGTACTCACCAAAGTCCTTCATGCTGTCGGGGTCTGTGTCGTCTAGGAAGAAGTAGCCACACTTGACCGCCCGATGGACTTCAAAGCAGAGGCCCAGGCAGGCATCTTCGACTAGGTCTGTGTAGATCTCGTGCGCAATGGCCTGGGGCAGGAGGAAACACAGAGCCGTAAGAGCCGAAGGAAGGAGGCTGAGTTAGGCCCCGAGGGGGCCGCAGATTGCTTGGCCCACGAGGCTCAACACCAGTGCAGATCAGAGCCAGAAGAAAATGGGACGGAGACCCTGGCTAGCCAGAGTGGACAACAGGCCGGGTCTGAGGGCATCCCGACTGCTGGGGAAGGCGGTAAATCCACCTCCCAGGTCCACTTACCTCCAGTTTGCTGTTATCCAGGCCAGACAAAGACATATCCTCCATTTTCATTTGCAAATGCTCGTGGAGAAGTCACGCTGAATGCACATAGCACAGGACAGGCTGGGATCTCGCTGCACAACAAGAGGCACAGATCGCGTTGGCAGATCCGGATCTGTCCGGGAGACCCCCTTCAACTTCCTCGTCTCCTCCCCCCTCCAGTTTCACTAGGAACCCCCCCTCCCCCCCGCTGCGGGCAAGGGGAAGGGGCAGGAGTCAGCCCAGCAGCTAGCAGCCGCAGGGCCCTGTGTCCCCAGGGCCGCTTGGGAGGGCCCGAGGCGGGCAGCATCGCGGAGCTGCGCAGCGAGGGGCTGCATCGCGTCCTGCACCACGTTGGTGCCCCGCTCCAGGAGCTGCAGAGCCAGGACAAGGCCACCCACCGAGGCGGTAACCGGTCGGGCCTGCCTAAACCTCGGGAGCCCAGAACCACGCCAGCCCCAAGATCCCTGCAGTATTTCCAAGCACTAACACGCAAAGCCTTGGATTAAATGCTCCAGCAATGGGGGGAAGAGGGATCCCCCACCTCATGGTTTGTGCCCCCTGCACCAACTAGCACCCCCCCCAGCTCTGCCGATCAGTGCAAACAAACCTTTGCAAGATGGGGCAAAAGTAACATGGGGGAAGGCCAAGAAGGGCCTGTGCAAGAAGCTGAGGAGCTCTGCAATTACGGGAAGCCCTTGGGGCAAAAGGAGAGGTGCCAGGGACAGCAGACCCCACAGGCCAGACGCTCCCCGGGGGATCGAGACTCCCGGGTTTCCCGCTCGGCTCGGAACAACTTCCACGAAAGCCTCTCCCCGGGAGAAACGGCCTCTCCCAAGCGCTTTCATTGAGATAAACAAGGCCTCTCCCTGCCGGCGGCCACGGCCCGTCCGGGAACGCGCCGTCCCGCCGCAGCGGGGACGGCAGAGCCGGGAACGTGCCGCGGACCCCCCACCACGGGGGCCCTTCCCCAGCGCCAGCTGCCCCGACTTGCCCGGCAGTCACCGAGGCGTCAGGGCTCCCCAGCACGCCTGGGCAGACCCCCCAGTGCAGTCTCCAGAAGGGGGGGGAGTCTGGTATGTGGGGATCCGGGTGCCCTTCCCTCCCCCCCCCCACCCCAGCACGTGCCCCAAAACGCCCAGCCAGGATGTCCCGGCCCCCCCTCCCCTCCCCTCCCCGGGGTGGGGGCCGGTGGTTTTTGCTGCATCACCTTCCCTGGAAGCAGAGAGACGGGCTGGGAGGGAGGGGACAGGGGTGAACGGGAGCCTGGGGTACCCCACGACGCACCCCCTCAGCGCAGCCCCCCAGCACGGAGGCCATCTCGGACCCAGCCACCGGCCAGAGCCTCCCTCAGCCAGGACAGCAAAAGAAGGGGGGAAAACCCCACATGAAGATACCCCGGCACAATCGCCCCCGGAGCGCGGCGCCGCTGCCAGCACCGGCGCTGGTGGGCACAGCACGAGCCCCGCAGCCCCGTCACCCCGGAGCAGGGGGCTCCAGACCCGGCCCCAGTGACGGTGGGGGAGGGGGGGACCCAGCCTCTGCCCCCCCCTCCACCACACACGCACGTTTCCGGGCCTGGGGAGGGGATTTTCTACCTCAGAGACAGAAAGAGGAAACACCAACTGGCGTCGTTTCAAACCTCTCCCCGCGCTTCCTCCCGGGCGGCCCCGGCCCCTCTCCCCCCTCCCGGCGTTGGGGGCCGCGGGCGAGGCGCCGGGGGCTCTGCCGGCCTCCCGCTGCGGGCAGCCCTCCGCGCCAGGCCTCGAGGAGCCGAACAAAAGGGCCGCAGGCACCCAGCTCGGGGCAGGGGGGCTGCGCCCTGCCGCCAGCGCCGGGGCAACGGCGGCCGGGGGCGACGACGGGGCCCCCTGCACTGAGCTGCGGTGCTTGGGCGGGGCGGGGGGAGGGTGTTCCCCAAATTGAGGGGGTGTGGAGTAGGGCTGGGGGCTACGGAGCGTCCCCTGGGCCTGGGGAGGATCCTAAAGCAGGCCTGGGGGCTAAGGGAGATCCTCCAGGTTGGAGGACCCCAAAGCAGGGCGGGGGGGGGGGGGATCCTTCAGCTCTGGGAGCACCCCAGAGCACGGATGGAGGCTGTTGGGGATCCTCTAGCACTGTGGAGGATCCCAAGCAGGGATAGGGGTCATGAGGGATCCTCTGGGACTGTGGAGGATCCCAAAGCAGGGCTGGTGGATATGAGGGATCCCCCGAGGATTGTGGAAGATCCCAGGGCAGGGCTGAGGGTCATGAGAGATCCTCTGGGACCAGGGAGGATCCCAAAGCAGGCCTGGGGTCTGTGGGGGGGATCCTCTGGGACCAGGGGGATCCCAAAGCAGGCCTGAGGTCTGTGGGGGGATCCCCCGGGACCAGGGAGGATCCCAAAGCAGGCCTGAGGTCTGTGGAGGGATCCTCTGGGACCAGGGAGGATCCCAAAGCAGGCCTGGGGTCCGTGGGGGGGATCCCCCGGGACCAGGGAGGATCCCAAAGCAGGCCTGGGGTCCGTGGGGGGATCCCCCGGGACCAGGGAGGATCCCAAAGCAGGCCTGGGGTCCGTGGGGGGATCCTCTGGGACCAGGGAGGATCCCAAAGCAGGCCTGGGGTCCGTGGGGGGATCCTCTGGGACCAGGGAGGATCCCAAAGCAGGCCTGGGGTCCGTGGGGGGATCCTCTGGGACCAGGGAGGATCCCAAAGCAGGCCTGGGGTCCGTGGGGGGGATCCCCCGGGACCAGGGAGGATCCCAAAGCAGGCCTGGGGTCCGTGGGGGGGATCCCCCGGGACCAGGGAGGATCCCAAAGCAGGCCTGGGGTCCGTGGGGGGGATCCCCCGGGACCAGGGAGGATCCCAAAGCAGGCCTGGGGTCCGTGGGGGGATCCCCCGGGACCAGAGAGGATCCCAAAGCAGGCCTGGGGTCTGTGGGGGGATCCCCCGGGACCAGAGAGGATCCCAAAGCAGGCCTGGGGTCCGTGGGGGGGATCCTCCGGGACCAGGGAGGATCCCAAAGCAGGCCTGGGGTCCGTGGGGGGGATCCTCCGGGACCAGGGAGGATCCCAAAGCAGGCCTGGGGTCCGTGGGGGGGATCCCCCGGGACCAGGGAGGATCCCAAAGCAGGCCTGGGGTCCGTGGGGGGGATCCTCTGGGACCAGGGAGGATCCCAAGCAGGCCTGGGGTCCGTGGGGGGGATCCCCCGGGACCAGGGAGGATCCCAAAGCAGGCCTGGGGTCCGTGGGGGGGATCCCCCGGGACCAGGGAGGATCC
The DNA here is from genome assembly GCF_028389875.1 of Rhea pennata. Classification (NCBI taxonomy): domain Eukaryota; kingdom Metazoa; phylum Chordata; class Aves; order Rheiformes; family Rheidae; genus Rhea; species Rhea pennata. The sequence goes on from NC_084688.1 coordinate 3,410,117, forward strand.
CAAGCAGGCCTGGGGGATACGGGGGATCCTTCAGGACGAGGGGATCCCCAAGCAGGCCCAGGTGGCCTGCGGGATCCCTCAGACGCGGAGGGGACCCGAGGCGGGCGCGGGCCCGCGCGGCCCGGCGCTGGGCGGGGGCCGCGGGCCCGGCGGCCGCGGGACGCAGGCGCGGGCGGGGCTGGGTGGCGGCGGCCGGCGCCGCGGGGAGGAGCAGCCCGCCCGCCCGCCCCCGCCCCTCGCTCGCTCGCTCACTCACCGGCGCGGAGGGCCCGGGGCCGGGGCCGGGGCCGGTCAGCGCCCGCCGCCGCTCCGCCGCGCGGCCCGGCCGCGGCTCGCCATGCTCGGCAGCGCCGCCCGCCGTCACCGGGCAGCGGGCGGCGCCGTGGCGGGCCGTGCCGTGCCGTGCCGTGCCGGGAGCGGGGCCGGGGCCGGGGCCGGAGCGGGGCCGCACGGAGCGGGCCGGGCCGGGCCTCGCGCACCCTCCGCCCCGGCGGCGGCGGCGGCCGAGGGGGAGGGGCGGGGCGGGGCGGCGCACCGGGGCCGCGCGCACGGCCCGCCCCCCCGCGCGCCGCCGCCAATGGGGAGCCGCCGTGCGCGCCGCCGCCAATGGGAGCGCGCCGGCGCCGCGCGGGGCCGGCTACATTGTTGGAGGGCGCCGGGCGCCGCGGGTGGGGGCGTGGCCGGGAGGCGGGGCGTGGCAGGGGGCGGGGCCTATGGGGGGCGTGGCAGGGGCGGGGCCTCCCCGCGGGGCGCCGCGGGGTCCCCCGCTCCCCGGGAGCCCCACGCGGAGTGGCCCCGCCGACTCCCCCCCCTTTTCCATGCGAGTCCCCCAGGGCTGACCCCACGGATCCCCCGTGTCCCTATGGATCCTCCAGCACTGACCCCCCCCCCGGGTCCCCCATATCCCTACGCACCCCCTACCGATCCCTATGGATCCCCCATGTCCCTAGGGATGCCCCAATAGCGATCCCCACGGATCCCCCCCCGGCGGCCCCACGAGGCCCCCCAGTATCGCTCCCTATAGACCTCCGATCACGCTCCCAGCAGCGATCCATACGGATCCCCCTAAATCCCTATATTCCCCCCGCCCCAGAGCAAAAACACTCCTCACACCGACTTTGGGTTTTTCTTTTTTCCTAAAGTTTTATTTTTTATAGTAATGACATGAGAACAGAAACATTATTTTTCACTTTAAAAAAAAAAAAAAAAAAAAAAAAAAAAAACTCAAAAAACAACAAAAAAAAGAACCGAAACCCAAGCAAACCAGGGAACTGCACAGTTCGAGGCCGGCTGGACCCAGCCTGGCCTCCAAGTCCCGCTCAGCGATACAAATTTGAAGTTGGGATTTTTTTTTTTTTTTTTGATTTTTTTCATATTTTTTTTAAACCTACAAAAACACTCTTTAAATATTAGAAAAAAAAGATGATTTTTTTTTTAATGTAATTCACAAGAACTTCCATCTAAAGGATCCCGGGTTTTTGTGGCAGTGCAAAAATGCACTCAGGTTCAATTCTCTTACAGCGCAAACGCCTTTTCCCCCAACTGTCGGCGCTGTAAGAATTTTTCATTTTTATTATTTTTTTTTAAAACAGAAAAAAAAGTATTTTTTTGTCTTTTTTTTGTACTAAAAACACATCCACTAAAACACGACGGTGCTGGGTACATTCAGCAGAAAAGGGATCGGTTTCCCCTTAGGGGACCGGGCAGGGAAATTAAAAACTGGGGAGAAAATGAAAGGAAAACCCCAAACGGAGGCTGGGGGGGGGGGAAGGGGGATGGAGACGGACGGACGGACGGACGGGGGGATGCCGGCCGGGCTTTTGTCTGCGCCCCGGTCCTGGGGGGGGGACGTGGGAGGATTGTCCGTGCGGGGGGGCACCGGGGTGAGCCCCCCCTCCGCCCCGCCGGAGCAAGCCCCAGGCTGGGCCAAAGTTTCCCCAAAGCGGCGTTTTTTGGCCCAATTCGAGGCCAGGAGGGGGAGCCTTATGGGGGGGGACAGGACCCTGGTGGTCACAGCAGCGGTTTGGGGGGGGGACCCTCAACCCACGTGCCTATGGGGGGGGGGCAGCTGGATTTGGGGTGCCATGCAGCCCCCCCCCCCGCTTTACAGCCCAAAAGCCCCAAACCTGCCGCTTTGCACTGCCCTGCGCCGAGATTTGGGTTAAAAAACAGGAAAAAAGGCTAAACAGAAACATGGGAGAAAAAAATGCCCCAGGTTCCCCCTCCCCATCACCCGGGGAGGGGGCACATTTCTACCCCCATCCCCTTTCCGGGGCTTGGGTGGGGGGGGAGGATCAGGCCCCCCAAATCTGCGCCCCCTGGGATTGCTGGTGCTTGCGTTGGCTTAAAAAGGGGGGGCCCCCCGCCACCCCCCCGGGCCCCGTCCCGGCAGGCGGGGAGGGGGCTCGAACCTCCAAAATCAACCCAAACCGCACCAATATTTACAGCCTGGCTGGGGGGGGGGTCCCATAGTTATGTCCCCCCCAAAAAGCGCAGCCCCCGGGGGGGGGGGGGAGGAGTTCTGGGGGGGCCGAGAGAGGAGCAGCTTTGCCGGGGGAGGGGTTGGAGGGGGGGGAACAGAGATGGAAGGAGGGGAAAAATCCAAAATTAAAGGAAAAAAAAGGAAGTGGGAGGAGAAAGAAGGGGAAAAATAAAATAAAAAGATGGATATTTCTTGTTTTATAAAAAGGAAAAAAAAAGAATAAAATAAAATACAACGGCACAACAACCACCGACAACACAGACAGTCGCTCCCGGCAGCCCCCCCGCTCCCCCCTCCCTCCCCGCCCCCAAATATTGGTCACACCGAGCAGGTACGGGAGGGGGCCGGAGCTGGGTGCCCCCCCCCTCCACGTGCGTTCCCCCCCCCCAACACTCGCACACTCGCTTGCACACACACGTGCCCCGGCCCCCCTCCCCGCCGGCCCCCCCGCCGGCCGGTAACAGTTCGCTCCTAAGTGCCGAGGATGCGGAGACGTCCCGGAGCTCCCGCTGCAGCTCCCACGCTGTCCGGGGGGGGGGGGGGGGCATATTGGGGGCGGGGGGGGGGGGGGCGATCCCAGCCCCTTCCCGGCTCCGGCTCCAGCAAAGCCGCAAGGTTGGAGGGGGGAGGAAAGGGGGCAGGAAGGGGAAACGCGAGAGCGGCCCAACGGCTGAGTCCTGAGCAACTCGGCTCACGTGCCGGCGGAGGGGGGGGACGGGGGGGGTCCTGCAGGGTTTTTTTTTTCCCCATTCATGGGGTGTTAAAAAAAAAAAAAAAAGGAGGGGAGGGGATTTTTTTTTTTGTTGTTTTTCTTTTCTTTCTAGAAAGTCCAGAGCTGGTAGCGAGGTGGGGGGGGGGGGCGTGTGAGGGGCGAAAAGGCAAAAAAAAAAAAAGGGGGGGGGGGAGGGAGCCTCCAAAAAAAGAAGGAGCAAAAGAAACGGCTTTGCCTCCCCTGCCATGGGGCCCCCCGAACGCCCCCGGCCCCCCCCCCCCCCGGGCCGCGAGCTTGGCCCCGGGGCCGCAGCGCCCTTCCTCCGGCCGGGCTCGAGGAGGAAGAGGAAGATTGGGCGGGGGGGGGGCGGTGGAAACAGGACCGAAACCGAGGAGGAAAAAAACAAAAAAAAACAAAAAAAAACCAAAAACCACCTCTTCGCCCCCTTCTCCCCCGAAAAAGCCCCGACGTTCCTACGAGCCGGGCCGGGGCAGGGCGCGGGGGGGGGACACGCGGCTCAGTTGGAGTCGGAGTCGGAGGAGTCTCCCGAGGAGGAGGAGGAGCTGCTGCTGCCCTCCGAGTCGTTGTCGTCCTCGTCGTCCTCGTCGTCCTCGTCCTCGTCCTCGTCGTTCTGCGGGAGGGGACACACGGCGGGGGGGCGCTTTGGCGGCGGGGGCGGCTTGGCGGACCCTTCCCCGCCCCCCCTTCCTTTTTTCCACCCCTCCCACCCCCCAAAAAAAAATATATATAAAAATAAAAATAACAGCGGAGGAGCCGAGCGGAGGCGCCGCTGCGGGGCCGCGAGCGAGTTTGTCGGTGCTCAGCGCGGCGGGCGGGCGGGGGGGGCGGTTGGGGCTGGGGGGGGGCAGCAAAGTGGGGGCTGGTGGGGGAGCGGTGGAAAAGAGGGGGGGGATTGGGGATGGGGGGCGGGCGGCCGGGGACACCCTAACCCTCACCTCTGCGGCTGCCTCGCCACGCGATCCGGGGTGGGTGGGTGGGTGGGGGGGGCAGCAGGCAGGGCGCCCGACCCGCCTCCGTGCCTCAGTTTCCCCCCCCCAAAGCCGAAGCCGAAGCCAGGGGGGGGGGGGTGGTGGTGGTGGTTAGAGGCCGGGAGCCGGGACGGACGGACGCCCGCCGGGGCGGCAACACCTCACCTGTCCGGTGGCGAGCACAAGGCACGGACACGGTTTCTGGCCCCAGCGCCATCCAGCAAACTCTGGTTTCAGTGGCACCGGTGTAAAGCTTTGACTCTGGTGACTTACTCGGCATTCACACTGGCGCAAACGGAGCCGAGACCAGACTCAGTATCTCCACCAGGAAAAAGACAGGAGATGTCTCTCTGCTCGCTGGGGCTCGGCGCAACCCGCCCCTCTGCGCCCCCAGGGCTGCTCCTGCTCCGCGGGGACTTGGGGGGGGGGGGGGGGCGGGGACAGGGACGGACGGACGGATGGACGGGGAGGGGGACGCCCGGCCCCCCCGCCCCGGGACGCTGCCCTAGCCGAGCCCCCGGCCGAGGGGAGCCCCGGGGTGGCCTCGCCGCGGCCCCCCACCCACCCACCCACCATCGCTTACCCCCCTGCCCCACATCCCTGCTGCTGCCCCCCCCCCCCCGCCGTGCTGTCCCCCCGCCGCCGCCTCACCTCGTCCCCGTCCTCGCTCTCCTCCTCGCTGCTGGACTCGGACGAGTCGGCGCCTTCCTCCGACGAGTCGCCGTTGTCGTCGTCGTCCTCGTCGTCTTCGTCGTCGTCCTCCTCCTCCTCTTCCTCGTCGTCGTCGTCTTCCGACTCCTGCGGGGCCGCGCCGGGGGCGGTGGGTGGGGGCCACGGGATCCGGCACCCGCCGTGGGGACCCCGGCACCCGCCATGGGGACCCCCCCCACGCGCTGGGCGCCCCCCCCAAGCCACTCCGGTTTATTATCGGGGGGAAGGGGGGAGGCTGCCGGAAGCGCCAGGGGTCTGGGCACAGAGGGGACCCCCTTCCCCCCCCCCGCCCCCACCGAAACCCCCCACCCAAGGGCGCCGACTCACCGACTTGGATTGCATCGTCGGCTTCATCTTCGGGTTGGGGCCCCGCATCTTGCCCATGCTCTTGCGTTTCTGCAGGGGGGCAGGCGAGGCGAAAGCGTTCGGAGCGGCACCGCTGCTGCTCGGACCCCCCCACCCCCCACCCCACGCCGAGGAAGACCCCCTAGCCCAGCCCCTACGGTGGTGGGGGGTGAATCGCCCCGGGGGGGGGGGGCTCCGCGAGCCCAGCGCGACCCCCCATCCTGCCCGTGCATGGTCACCCCATCCCGTGTCCCCCCCCCCCCCCCCCCCCCGGGGGCCGGCGGATACTCACGTTGGAAGTGTGCTCCTTGTAGGCGGCCCGCTCCTGGGGCGACAGGCTCTGCGGGGACGGAGCAGGCGGTGAGGCCGCGGCGAGCGCCGAGGACCGGGGCCCGCCCCCCCACCAGCTCGAGCCCCTTCCCCGCTCACAGACCGATTCCTCCCCCCCCCCCCCCAAAAAAAAAAAAAAAAAAAAAAAAAAAAAAAATTCCCACTGCCGAATCCCGACTGGGGGCAGAACCCAGGCGCGGAGACCTCACCTTGAGCCAGATGTCGAGGTGCACCTTGTACTGCTTCTGCTGCTCCTCCGCCAGCTTCTTGTAGTGGTCCTTCTGGCCCTGGGAGATGCGCTGCCAGCGGCTGCCGATCTCCACCATCCGCTCCTTCAGCGGCAGGTGGTTCAGCTCCCCGTTCGAGAGCAGCTCCTGGGAGAATTTCTGGTAACCGTTCCTGCAAGCGAGGCGGGGAAGGGGTGGCGGTGGTGGTGGCGGCGGCGGCGGCGGCGGCGGCGGGGGAGGACACGCAGGCGGGCGCACGCGGAGCGGCTCGGTCGTCCCTCCGCGGAGCCGCCCCCCCCCCCCCCCCAAGTTCTCCCCACGGCTGCACCGGGGGGCTTCCGTGCCGCCCCCCCCCCCCGACACCCCCCCAACCCCGCTCGGCGACCGCCCCGCCGCTCACATGGGGGGTTTCTTCGGCTCTCCCTGGAACTTCATCTTCTTGGCGGAGTTGGTGGAGCACGGCGGCGCCCGCATCTCGCTCAGCTCCCTCTGGGCCGGGAGGACAAGGAGGGCGTCAGGGAGCCGGGGGGGGGGCAGCGCCGGGCGCGCAGAGGACGGCGTGGGGTGGGCTGGGGGGGGGGGGGAGGGGGACACGCCGCCGCGGGCCGGCGACCCACCTCGTATCGCTTCTGATCCTCCGCCGCTTTCTTGATCCACATCAGCTTCTCCTTCTTCTCCATGTTGTTCCAAGTGGCCTCCATGGCCTTCAGCGCCTTGCCCCGGTCGTTCTGCGGCGCGGAGACCCGCGGCGCCCCGTGAGCCGCCGGCCGGGCCGCCGCGGGGCCGCCCCCGGCTCCCCGCCCGGCCCGCCGCTCACCTTGAAACGAGCCAGGTAGTCTCCGATGACGCTCTGCTGCCAGATCTCCTCGGCCGTCTTGGGGGACTCGGGCAGCTTCCCGCGCTCCTCCTTATCCGAGCCGTGCTTCTTCTCCGACTGCGCCTTCAGAGCCGCCTCCCGCGCTTTGTACTTGGCCTGCGGGCGAGCGCGGGGCCGGGATGAGGGGGTGGCCAAGACCCCCCCCCTAAAACCCCCGGTGGGGTCCGGCACGGGGACACGGGCTGCGGACCTGGCACCCCCCCGACCAAGCCTCTCCGGACGCCCCGCCGCGCCGGGAAAACCCTCGAAAGCCCCCAAACCGGAGCGCCCCCCCTCCCCGCCGAGGTTTCTCGTCGCGCTCCCGGGGTTCGAGGCGCCAGGTCGCGCACGCGATGGGGACGGGGTGCAGCCGGGTCTCCCCCCCGCCCCGGGGCGAGCAAAGCGGGGTCCCCGGGGCAGGGCGGCGCGGACGGGGCCGCGGGACGGCGACAACCTTCTTCTTCTCGGAGAGGTCGTTCCACATGCGGGCCAGGAGCCGGGTCAGCTCGCTCTCCGACAGCTCCGGCCGCTCCTCCTGCAGCTGCTTCCGCTTCTCCTCCGAGAAGATGAACATGGCGGAGATGGGCCGCTTGGGCTTCTCCGAGCTGGCCTGCGGGAGCGACACGGGGCCGTGGGGCAACGCTCCCGCCGACGGCCCCCGATCCCGGGAAAAACGCGACGGGAGCACCCTCACTCGGCCCCGGGCATCCGGAGACGCCGCGGCCCCATCCCGCGCCTCCTCCGGCGGGCTCTGCCCCGTCTCTCCGGCCGCCCGCGGCCCCTCTCACCTTGCCGGTCTCCGGGGAGGATTTTTTGGACGCGGGACTCGTCGCCCCTTTCCGGTTGCTGCCCAGCATCTTCTCCTCGCCCAGCACCCGCTGCTGCTCCTCCTCGGGCAGGCTCTGGGCGGCACAGGACGGGGGGGACGGGTTAGACGGCTCCGCGCCCCCCGGCTAGCGGGGCTTTACCGCGAGCGGCCCCGCTCCCCCCCCCCCCGTCTCCTCCCGCCGACGTCCCGTTCCCCGGGGGGGAGGCACAAGACCCTGCCTGGGCACGCAGCACCCACAGCTGGGTGCGTCCCTCCCTCCCTCCCCCTCCCCACGGTTTTGGGGGGAGCAGAACGGGGCAGCCACAGCGTGTGTCCGCCCCCCACCCCGGCCCTGCTCACCTCCAGGAAGCGCAGCAGCTCAATCTCGTAGTCTTTCTTTTTCTGGGGGAAACGGAGAGCTCTGGTTACACGGAGAACCCCCCACCCTGCCGCCGGCTGGGACCTGACCCGGCCTCGGCCCCCTGGGCAGCAGCACCCTCCTCCCCCCGGAGTGTCGGCTGGACCCACGTGCAGCGGTGACGGAGGCAACCAGGGACCCCACGGACGCTGGTGACCGAGACACTGAGAACTGGCACCGGGGAAGGGTCGGGAGCTCGTTCCCAGCGGGATTGCTAGCCCAGGTCCTCTCGTCCGCTCCCCCCTACCCACTGCGCGGGTGGCACCCATCTGTCCGTCTGTCCGTCCATCCTCAGTCGCTCACCTGATCACACTTTTTGTGGTACGCGTCCTTTTCCTTCTGGGAGAGCAGTTTCCACTGCTGGCTGCACAGCACCATCCGCTCGGTGCTGGGCACGTCTTTCATGTTGGCCATCAGCTCTGCACAGTACAGGGAGTAGCTATTCCTGCAAGCGACCGAGGGAGCCGGCATTAGGGACAACCTGCTCCCCGCACACCCCTCCGCGGAGCTGTCTGGGTGCTCGCAGCCCACCGCGGTCTCCAGGGCCCTCTCCTGCCCTCCGAGTTACACCAGGCGGTGAGGCACCACACCACGCTCCAGAGATGGCTGCATTTCAGGGAAGCAAATGCCAACGTCCTTGGATTACCCCCAACGCCGGAGCACACAGCGTCACCATAAACCTTGCTCAGATTTTCTACAATCGGGTATTTAAGGATGGAATCAACATGGTCATTGCCAGCCCATGCCCACGGTCCCAGCTACAGTGCTCCTGGGGCCCTCAAAACCAGAAACCCCTCCAGTTTCTTCCTTAGGAAGAACCAGCATCTACTTGAGCTTGCCAAGAGCCTGGAGCAATAGCTTGGAGAGGGACGCATCCCTCCACCTGAACGGCGAGGGACAGCAGGACACTTCTTCTCTGGAGACAATCGAAACCCACCTGGAGGCAATCCTGCGCAACGTGCTCTAGGTGACCCTGCTTGAGCAGGGGGTTGGACTAGATGATCTCCAGAGGTCCCTTCCAACCTCAACCACTCTGCGACACGCTAGGGCCACACAGCACCCTGCATCCCCACTACTACCACCACCATCACGGGACAGGACTCACGGAGGAGGCTTGGTGGGTCGTCCGTCAAACTTGTCCTTGAGCTGGCGCTCAGCCTTGGTGAGGGTGGAGCGAGTGATGCCCTCCTCGCTGAGGTTCAGCTCGGGGTGCTTCTGGATGTAGTCACGCATGATCTCCTACAAAGGATGGAGAAGCGGTCAGGAGAGGGGCTCCGGTCCCCGCCTGGCTGGGGGTCGGAGGAGGAGGAAAGAGAAGCCAACCATTGCCCTAACGAGCTCCCTGGGGGAGCTTCTCCCTGCCCCGAACGTCGCTGGAGGAGGCAGGGCTCAGACTCGCTAGGGACCTGCAGGGATCTGCCTGAAGCCCCATGCTGCCTATCGGGAAGGGTGGGCTAGCGGCCGGAGCCGTTGGGCCGGGCGGCTAGCGGCTCAGAGTGAACGTGGGGGCGAGTGTGGAGGGGAACGGGTGAGGCTGGTCCCTACCTCGTACTCCTTCCGCTGTTCCAGGGCCTTATGAATCCATTTCAGCCTCTTTTTATCCGAGAGTTGAGACCACTGCTTGCCCAGCGACTCTTTCACCTCCTTCGTGGTGGCCTGAAAACCCAAGCCAGAGGTGAGGGCAGATGGGTAAAATCCAAAAAAAAGAAGAGGGGTGGAGGGGGGGGGAAAAAAAGGGCAAAAATAACGGGGTCCACCTGCCCCGGCGGCGCCCGCTGGGGCCGCGGAGGGGGGGCCGCGAGCCGAGCTCGCGGCGGGGAAGGGGGTGCGTGCGAGTGGGGGGCATGGCCGGAGGTGGGTGCCTGTGCTGGAAATCCTTGCTGCCCTGACTCGTGCGAAAGGCTGTGGTCACCCCTTCGACTGCAGGCCAAAAAATGGGGGTCTAGAGCCCCCAGAGCCTCTTCCAGGTGTGCAGAGCCCCCTCCTTACCTCCGTCCGGGCTGCTGGGAGCTCCTACGGCGTCTTCCAGCCCGTCCCCCCTAAATTGCTTCTCTCGTTTCCCCCTCCTCTCCCCCCAGCAGCGGGGTACAGGACCCCTCATCACTCACGCTCACACGCACTCCCACCCACCGTACTCACATCTGGACGCACTTTCAAGTAGATCTTCTTCTCGTGGTTGTACCACAGCTGCTGGGGGGTCTTGGGTTTTTCGGGGACGTCTGATTTCTTGGCGTTCTGGATGAGGTCCGGGTGATCTTCCCTTTACCCGGCAGGGAAGGGCGAGCGTTACGGAGGTCGCGGTGGAGGGAGCGCACCCCCTACGCCTCCCCGCCGAGGGACGGCTGCGCCCGCGGGGCTGAGCCTCCGTGGGGGCTCCTCCGGCACAGAGGGGTCCCCGCGAGGAGCGGGAGGGTTTTTGGAGAGACGGAGGGCTGAGCTTCGCGGGGAGCGTAAGGGACGAGCGTCCCCTTAGACGCAGCGCGTCCCCGGACCAGCTACCGCCGCTGGGATCGCCGGGAACCACCCGGCCCGCCGCGACCGGGCTCCAAGGGCAGGTTTGGGGCAAACGGAGCGGTCGCTGGAGCGTTCAGCAACGCCGGTCCCTGCGCCCGCCTTGCAAGCGCCCGCGCGCAGAGCGCAGCCGGTCTCTGCCCCTCGCCGGCCTGGCCGAGCCTGCCGGCCGGCGGGCCCTTTGCACGCGCCTTTCCCGCGCTCTCCTTTCGGTCCCCCCCCCCCCCGACCCTTTCCCACCTGCTGTTAACCCGCCCACGGCCCGTCCCGTCGGGGCTGCCCCCGCGGGGCGCGGGCAGGCCGGCTCGGCCTCGGAGGGGAGACGCGGCGCGCCGCCCGCTCACCTGAACCTCGCCAGGTTCCTCTCGAACTCCTGCTTCTCTCGCTGGAAGTCCTGGATGTATTTCATCTGGGGGCGGAGAGGGACGTTAGCATCGGGGAACGGGCAGGCGGACGCGGCCCCCGCCGCCCCCGCCGGGGACCGAGGGCTCGTGACAGCCTTGGGCAAGGGGGCACAGCGGGACCTTCGCTGCTGGGGCTAAGCCAGCGCAGGCCGAGAAGAGCCGGGGGGGTCCGCAGGGGCACCCGCCCGGCTGCCCCCGGGGAGACGGGGCAGCCCCCGCCGCGGGGTGCATGGAGGGCACAGCCCCGAGGCCACCGCCCGGACGAACGGACAGACCCGGCCCGGAGCAGCACCGAAGCCTGGGAGGCAGAGACCGGGCTCTGCTGGTTTTACTGGGAGAGCTGGGCGCGCAGAGGGCGCGCGGGGAGGGGGGCACGCCGAGGCCTCCTAACCCCGCTCCGTACCTTCTTCTTCTCAGGAAGCTCCTTGTATTTCTTGGACAGGATCTTGGTGAGATCCAGGTTGCTCATTTCGGGGTGAAGCTTGGCGTATTTGGCCCGCTTCTCCATGAAGAAGCGGAAGTAGGGAGTCAGGGGCTTCTTGGGGAAGTCGGGGTGTTTCTGGGGAGACAGCGCGGCGGCAGAGGCTGAGCCGGGATGAGGACGGCGGGAGGAAGGCCACGTGCCCCCTACCCCCCCCCCCCGGTGCCAGGGACGGCATCGGCCGCCCCCCAAGGCCACCCCGCCGCGGCCGCTGCTCCCCCCGCCCGCGGCACAGAACGGCTCTGCCCGGCTCGCAGCCCCCGGCACCGATCTTGGACGCGGGCTGGCGGCATACGAAACGCATCCTGCGCTTGGCACGGGCCCAGCGCCCGCGGCGCGCCGGCCCGTCATGGGGATTAGCTGGCGGCCGGGTGCCAGGCGAGCCCGGCGGAGGGGCCCGCAGCCCCCGTCCCGACGCCCGTCCCGGCGAACGAGGGGTCCCCCCGTCCCTGCGCGGCGCCCGACCCCGATCCCTGCCTTGCTGGCCTACCTTGAGCTTTTTGCCCTTGTAAGGGTTCTTGACGTGCTCTTCGGCGTCCATAATGAGCTCCGTTAGGTCCGAAACTTCCTCACCTGCAGGATTAAGGAAGGGCCGCAAGGGGTGAGCGCAGCGGGCGCCGGGGAGCGGGCAGCTGCACGGGCGGCGCGGAGCCACGCGCGGCGCGGCCGAGCCCAACACCGCCATGCGGCAACTCGCACCGGCGCTCGGGTGCCGCTGCCTCTGCGCGGCGAGGTGAAGCAGTGCAGGGCACGTTGCAGCAGTGTGGGGCACCCTGCAGCGCCATGGGGCACCTTGCAGGGGCACCTTGCAGGGCTGTGGGGCACCTTGCAGCAGCGCGGGGCAGCGGCACCTTGCAGGGCTGTGGGGCACCCTGCAGCGGCACCTTGCAGGGCTGTGGGGCACCTTGCAGCAGCACATTGCAGGGCTGTGGGGCACCTTGCAGGGCTGTGGGGCACCTTGCAGCAGCACCTTGCAGGGGCACCCTGCAGCACCATAGGGCACCTTGCAGCGGCACCTTGCAGGGCCGTGGGGCACCTTGCAGTGGCACCTTGCAGCAGTACCTTGCAGCAGCACTTTGCAGCGCCATGGGGCACCTTGCAGCGGCACATTGCAGCAGCACCTTGCAGGGCTGTGGGGCACCTTGCAGCAGCACATTGCAGGGCTGTGGGGCACCTTGCAGCTGCACATTGCAGCAGTACATTGCAGGGCTGTGGGGCACCTTGCAGCAGCACTTTGCAGCGCCATGGGGCACCTTGCAGCGGCACATTGCAGCAGCACCTTGCAGGGCTGTGGGGCACCTTGCAGCAGCACATTGCAGGGCTGTGGGGCACCTTGCAGCAGCACTTTGCAGTGGCACATTGCAGCAGCACCTTGCAGGGCTGTGGGGCACCTTGCAGCAGCACTTTGCAGCGCCATGGGGCACCTTGCAGGGGCACATTGCAGCAGCACCTTGCAGGGCTGTGGGGCACCTTGCAGCAGCACTTTGCAGAGCCATGGGGCACCTTGCAGGGGCATCTTGCAGCAGCACCGTGCAGCGCTGTGCGGCACCTCGCAGTGGCGCGGGGCAGCAGGACGCTCTCGGCACTAAGGGCTAAGACTCAGCTGCAGGCTATCCGGACAGGCCCGGGAGGTCGCCGGCACGCTCGGTCGGGCCTCGTGGTGACCCCTCGGGCACCACGACGCCGTTGGTACCCCGGAGGCGAGCGCGGTTACCTCGTTGGAAATCTCCATCCACTTCATCTTGCACATCTCCCCCGAGAAGTCCTTGAAAGCCACTTTCTCCCAGTCCAGGTGGGACTCGGTGGTTTTGAACTTGCTCCCGTCGTTGGAAGGCAGGTTGTTCTTCATGCACTCCAGCAGAGTCAGCATGTCCTCCTGAGACCAGCGGTCTGAGCGGCAAAGACGCGGGCTGAGCAGCGGCGAGCGGGCGACCGACCGACCGTCCCGGCGAGCCGCAGGAGCGGCGGCTCCGCGCGCCGGCTCTGCGCCAGCCAGCCCGGGACCCGCGACCGCCGCCTGCTTCCCCGCGGAGCGCCGCGACACGGGCACTACAGCTCCCAGCGTGCAGCTCCGCCGGCCGGACCGCGCGCCGGGACACGTAATCTCCGCACGAGATTAAAGATCAAAGGGATGCGGCTGCTCCCATCGCCCCGGAGCAACTTTCTACAGGCCAAACGATCCGGGCGAAGCTGGGAGAGCCGCTCGGCGCAAACCAGAGAGACTCGTTCGTGCCAGCGTGCCATCAGATAAGGCATCGGCGACGCCGCGGCTCCCTCCGCGCCCGAGCCAAGCCCTCTCGGAGGGGATGCGAGCGAGGGAGGTCAACGGGAGAATCCGCTTTCTGAGCGGGGGGGGGGAAAAAAAAAACATGCCCAGGGCGATGGGAAAACCGCCAGCTTCCTTAAACCCGGAGAGCCGGCCAGCGCCTGGGACGCGGGTCCGCGCTGACCTCTGCCAAGGTTGGAGCCGAGGGACCCGCGGGCACCCGCCGCCGAGCGCCCCGGCCCCGCCGATGCCAAACCCCTCCGGGGCGGGCCCGGCGCGCCGCTCCGGGGGGGCCTTTGCCGGGAAAAGGGAGGCTGCGCCGCGGCCCCACCGTCCCAGCCCGCGGCGAAGCCTCTCCGCAGCCCGAAGGACGGACGCGGCAGAGGAGGAGGCTTCCTCCGGCTCCCGACGCGCCTCCCGCCGTCTCCCGCCCGGGATCCGGCCCTGGCGTGGGAGCGGCGCCGCCGCGGAGCGGGAGGGACACGGGAAACGTCCCGGAGTCGGCCCGCGAAGGCGAACGGGGCGGTCGGCGCCTGATTTATCCCAGGCTCTCCCGGCACCGGCTGGGCCGGGGCTATATTAGGAAAGCTGCCCCGGTGTAATTAAATCCACCCAAAGACCCAGCGAAGGACGTGAGCCGCGGCCGGGGGGGGGGGGGGGGGAAGCGCGGAGGGACGGAGCCGGAAGGCGCGTGGGGGGGTTCGGGGCCGAGCCCCCGGCACCTGCCCGCGCCGGCGCAGAGCCGAGGGGGCCGGGACGGAGGAGTGGGACCGGGCGGCCCCATAAACGCCCCTTTTCCTTTTTTTTTTTTTTTTTTCTTCTACTTTTCAATTAAAAAAAAAAAAAATCCGAACCTCTGATGTCATCCCGGGGTCTGGAAGCCGGAGGCCCAAGGTAACGGCTCGGCTTTTAATTCAGCCCAGATGTGAGTGGCGGCGGCGGCGGCAGCTCCGGCGAGCGCAGCACCTCTTTGCGCCGGCCCCGGGCCGCGCTCGGCGCCCGAGCCAAGGCGGCAGGCAGCGCCCCGCGGGGCCGGCCCCACGGCCCGCCGAGGGGCTGGGGGGGGGGGGGGGGTAGCAGCGCCGCCGCGCCGCAGGGCGAATCCTTCCCCCCGCCCCGGCGCGCTCGCCGGAGCCCGCGCGGATTCCCCGCTCCCCGGGGGCCGGAGCGCAGGGCTCTTCCCTGAGGTTTTTAAAACGTGGCATTTGCTGCAAAGAGGCGTTTCAGGAGGCTCCCGCGGGCCGGCGGCGCGGCGCGGGCGTCGAGGGGAGCGCGGCGCGGGCGTCGAGGGGAGCGCGGCGCCGCCGGGCCGCTCTCACCTTGGTTTTTGGGAGCTGTCATTTCCAAGTCCGTAGGGCACTCGGCTTCTCCGTTCATCCTCCACCCGCCTGACGCCAGGACAAGCCCCTCCGGGTCCCTCTCCGGCTCTGCCTTAGCTCAAGGGCTCGCGGCTCTGCAAGCGGAGGGAGAGCGGCGCTAGGGAGCCCGGCCGCCGGGCACGGGGGCCCAGGAGTCCGGGCACCCCCCAACCCCGCACCCCCCCTCGTGCTCCTGCTGGGC